>NW_027363417.1:600000-874713 GCF_046119375.1 Phyllobates terribilis | reverse complement strand
GCATCAGGACAACTAGGGTTAGCGTCAGGACAACTAGGGTTAGCGTCAGGACAACTAGGGTTAGCGTCAGGACAACTAGGGTTAGCGTCAGGACAACTAGGGTTAGCGTCAGGACAAGTAGGGTTAGCGTCAGGACAACTAGGTTTAGCGTCAGGACAACTAGGGTTAGCGTCAGGACAACTAGGGTTAGCGTCAGGACAAGTAGGGTTAGCGTCAGGACAACTAGGGTTAGCGCCAGACAACTAGGGTTAGCGTCAGGACAACTAGGGTTAGCGTCAGGACAACTAGGGTTAGCGCCAGGACAACTAGGGTTAGCGTCAGGACAACTAGGGTTAGCGTCAGGACAACTAGGGTTAGCGTCAGGACAACTAGGGTTAGCGTCAGGACAACTAGGGTTAGCGTCCCAGGACAACTAGGGTTTGTAGGCCAGGACAACTAGGGTTAGCGTCAGGACAACTAGGGTTAGCGTCAGGACAACTAGGGTTAGCGTCAGGACAACTAGGGTTAGCGTCAGGACAACTAGGGTTAGCGTCAGGACAACTAGGGTTAGCGTCAGGACAACTAGGGTTAGCGTCAGGACAACTAGGGTTAGCGTCAGGACAACTAGGGTTAGCGTCAGGACAACTAGGGTTAGCGTCAGGACAACTAGGGTTAGCGTCAGGACAACTAGGGTTAGCGTCAGGACAACTAGGGTTAGCGTCAGGACAACTAGGGTTAGCGTCAGGACAACTAGGGTTAGCGTCAGGACAAGTAGGGTTAGCGTCAGGACAACTAGGGTTAGCGTCAGGACAACTAGGGTTAGCGTCAGGACAACTAGGGTTAGCGTCAGGACAACGTAGGGTTAGCGTCAGGACAACTAGGGTTAGCGTCAGGACAACTAGGCGTCAACAATTGTTAGCGTCAGGACAACTAGGGTTAGCGTCAGGACAACTAGGGTTAGCGTCAGGACAACTAGGGTTAGCGTCAGGACAACTAGGGTTAGCGTCAGGACAACTAGGGTTAGCGTCAGGACAACTAGGGTTAGCGTCAGGACAAGTAGGGTTAGCGTCAGGACAAGTAGGGTTAGCGTCAGGACAACTAGGGTTAGCGTCAGGACAACTAGGGTTAGCGTCAGGACAACTAGGGTTAGCGTCAGGACAACTAGGGTTAGCGTCAGGACAACTAGGGTTAGCGTCAGGACAACTAGGGTTAGCGTCAGGACAACTAGGGTTAGCGTCAGGACAACTAGGGTTAGCGTCAGGACAAGTAGGGTTAGCGTCAGGACAACTAGGGTTAGCGTCAGGACAACTAAGGTTAGCGTCAGGACAAGTAGGGTTAGCATCAGGACAACTAGGGTTAGCGTCAGGACAAGTAGGGTTAGCGTCAGGACAACTAGGGTTAGCGTCAGGACAACTAGGGTTAGCGTCAGGACAACTAGAGTTAGCGTCAGGACAACTAGGGTTAGCGTCAGGACAACTAGGGTTAGCGTCAAGACAACTAGGGTTAGCGCCAGGACAACTAGGGTTAGCGTCAGGACAACTAGGGTTAGCGTCAGGACAACTAGGGTTAGCGTGAGGACAAGTAGGGTTAGGCTTCAGGACAACTAGGGTTAGCGTCAGGACAACTAGGGTTAGCGTTAGGACAAGTAGGGTTAGCGTCAGGACAACTAGGGTTAGCGTCAGGACAAGTAGGGTTAGCGTCAGGACAACTAGGGTTAGCGTCAGGACAACTAGGGTTAGCGTCAAGACAACTAGGGTTAGCGTCAGGACAACTAGGGTTAGCATCAGGACAACTAGGGTTAGCATCAGGACAACTAGGGTTAGCGTCAGGACAACTAGGGTTAGCGTCAGGACAACTAGGGTTAGCGTCAGGACAACTAGGGTTAGCGTCAGGACAAGTAGGGTAAGCGTCAGGACAACTAGGGTTAGCGTCAGGACAACTAGGGTTAGCGTCAGGACAAGTAGGGTTAGCGTCAGGACAAGTAGGGTTAGCATCAGGACAACTAGGGTTAGCGTCAGGACAACTAGGGTTAGCGTCAGGACAACTAGGGTTAGCGTCAGGACAACTAGGGTTAGCGTCAGGACAACTAGGGTTAGCGCCAGGACAACTAGGGTTAGCGCCAGGACAACTAGGGTTAGCGTCAGGACAACTAGGGTTAGCATCAGGACAACTAGGGTTAGCGTCAGGACAACTAGGGTTAGCGTCAGTACAAGTAGGGTTAGCGTCAGGACAACTAGGGTTAGCGTCAGGACAACTAGGGTTAGCGTCAGTACAAGTAGGGTTAGCGTCAGGACAAGTAGGGTTAGCGTCAGGACAAGTAGGGTTAGCGTCAGGACAACTAAGGTTAGCGTCAGGACAACTAGGGTTAGCGTCAGGACAAGTAGGGTTAGCGTCAGGACAAGTAGGGTTAGCGTCAGGACAACTAGGGTTAGCGTCAGGACAACTAGGGTTAGCATCAGGACAACTAGGGTTAGCGTCAGGACAACTAGGGTTAGCGTCAGGACAAGTAGGGTTAGCGTCAGGACAACTAGGTTTAGCGTCAGGACAACTAGGGTTAGCGTCAAGACAACTAGGGTTAGCGTCAGGACAAGTAGGGTTAGCGTCAGGACAAGTAGGGTTAGCGTCAGGACAACTAGGGTTAGCGTCAGGACAACTAAGGTTAGCGTCAGGACAAGTAGGGTTAGCATCAGGACAACTAGGGTTAGCGTCAGGACAAGTAGGGTTAGCGTCAGGACAACTAGGGTTAGCGTCAGGACAACTAGGGTTAGCGTCAGGACAACTAGAGTTAGCGTCAGGACAACTAGGGTTAGCGTCAGGACAACTAGGGTTAGCGTCAAGACAACTAGGGTTAGCGCCAGGACAACTAGGGTTAGCGTCAGGACAACTAGGGTTAGCGTCAGGACAACTAGGGTTAGCGTGAGGACAAGTAGGGTTAGCTTCAGGACAACTAGGGTTAGCGTCAGGACAACTAGGGTTAGCGTTAGGACAAGTAGGGTTAGCGTCAGGACAGCTAGGGTTAGCGTCAGGACAAGTAGGGTTAGCGTCAGGACAACTAGGGTTAGCGTCAGGACAACTAGGGTTAGCGTCAGGACAACTAGGGTTAGCGTCAGGACAAGTAGGGTTAGCGTCAGGACAAGTAGGGTTAGCGTCAGGACAACTAGGGTTAGCGTCAGGACAACTAGGGTTAGCGTCAGGACAACTAGGGTTAGCGTGAGGACAACTAGGGGTTAGCGTCAGGACAACTAGGGTTAGCGTCAGGACAACTAGGGTTAGCGTCAAGACAACTAGGGTTAGCGTCAAGACAACTAGGGTTAGCGTCAGTACAACTAGGGTTAGCGTCAGGACAACTAGGGTTAGCGTCAGGACAACTAGAGTTAGCGTCAGGACAACTAGGGTTAGCGTCAGGACAAGTAGGGTTAGCGTCAGGACAAGTAGGGTTAGCGTCAGGACAACTAGGTTTAGCGTCAGGACAACTAGGGTTAGCGTCAAGACAACTAGGGTTAGCGTCAGGACAAGTAGGGTTAGCGTCAGGACAACTAGGGTTAGCGTCAGGACAACTAAGGTTAGCGTCAGGACAAGTAGGGTTAGCGTCAGGACAACTAGGGTTAGCGTCAGGACAAGTAGGGTTAGCGTCAGGACAACTAGGGTTAGCGTCAGGACAACTAGGGTTAGCGTCAGGACAACTAGGGTTAGCATCAGGACAACTAGGGTTAGCGTCAAGACAACTAGGGTTAGCGCCAGGACAACTAGGGTTAGCGTCAGGACAACTAGGCTTAGCGTCAGGACAACTAGGGTTAGCGCCAGGACAACTAGGGTTAGCGCCAGGACAACTAGGGTTAGCGTCAGGACAACTAGGGTTAGCGTCATGACAACTAGGGTTAGCGCCAGGACAACTAGGGTTAGCGCCAGGACAACTAGGGTTAGCGTCAGGACAACTAGGGTTAGCGCCAGGACAACTAGGGTTAGCGCCAGGACAACTAGGGTTAGCGTCAGGACAACTAGGGTTAGCGCCAGGACAACTAGGGTTAGCGCCAGGACAACTAGGGTTAGCGTCAGGACAACTAGGGTTAGCGTCAGGACAACTAGGGTTAGCGTCAGGACAACTAGGGTTAGCGTCAGGACAACTAGGGTTAGCGTCAGGACAACTAGGGTTAGCGTCAGGACAACTAGGGTTAGCGTCAGGACAAGTAGGGTTAGCGTCAGGACAAGTAGGGTTAGCGTCAGGACAAGTAGGGTTAGCGTCAGGACAACTAGGGTTAGCGTCAGGACAAGTAGGGTTAGCGTCAGGACAACTAGGGTTAGCGTCAGGACAAGTAGGTTTAGCGTCAGGACAACTAGGGTTAGCGTCAGGACAACTAGGGTTAGCGTCAGGACAACTAGGGTTAGCGTCAAGACAACTAGGGTTAGCGTCAGGACAACTAGGGTTAGCGTCAGGACAACTAGGGTTAGCGTCAGGACAACTAGGGTTAGCGTCAGGACAACTAGGGTTAGCGTCAGGACAACTAGGGTTAGCGTCAGGACAAGTAGGGTTAGCGTCAGGACAAGTAGGGTTAGCGTCAGGACAAGTAGGGTTAGCGTCAGGACAACTAGGGTTAGCGTCAGGACAACTAGGGTTAGCGCCAGGACAACTAGGCTTAGCGTCAGGACAACTAGGGTTAGCGCCAGGACAACTAGGGTTAGCGTCAGGACAACTAGGGTTAGCGTCAGGACAACTAGGGTTAGCGTCAGGACAACTAGGGTTAGCGTCAGGACAACTAGGGTTAGCGCCAGGACAACTAGGGTTAGCGCCAGGACAACTAGGGTTAGCGTCAGGACAACTAGGGTTAGCGTCAGGACAACTAGGGTTAGCGTCAGGACAAGTAGGGTTAGCGTCAGGACAACTAGGGTTAGCGTCAGGACAACTAGGGTTAGCGTCAGGACAACTAGAGTTAGCGTCAGGACAACTAGGGTTAGCGTCAGGACAACTAGGGTTAGCGTCAAGACAACCAGGTTTAGCGTCAGGACAACTAGGGTTAGCGTCAGGACAACTAGGGTTAGCGTCAGGACAACTAGGGTTAGCGTCAGGACAACTAGGTTTAGCGTCAGGACAACTAGAGTTAGCGTCAGGATAACTAGAGTTAGCGTCAGGACAACTAGGGTTAGCGTCAGGACAAGTAGGGTTAGCGTCAGGACAACTAGGGTTAGCGTCAGGACAACTAGGGTTAGCGTCAGGACAACTAGGGTTAGCGTCAGGACAAGTAGGGTTAGCGTCAGGACAACTAGGGTTAGCGTCAGGACAAGTAGGGTTAGCGTCAGGAAAACTAGGGTTAGCGTCAGGACAACTAGGGTTAGCGTCAAGGCAACTAGGGTTAGCGTCAGGACAAGTAGGGTTAGCGTCAGGACAACTAGGTTTAGCATCAGGACAACTAGGGTTAGCGTCAAGGCAACTAGGGTTAGCGTCAGGACAAGTAGGGTTAGCGTCAGGACAACTAGGGTTAGCGTCAGGACAACTAAGGTTAGCGTCAGGACAACTAGGGTTAGCGTCAGGACAAGTAGGGTTAGCGTCAGGACAAGTAGGGTTAGCATCAGGACAACTAGGGTTAGCGTCAGGACAACTAGGGTTAGCGTCAGGACAACTAGGGTTAGCGTCAGGACAACTAGGGTTAGCGTCAGGACAACTAGGGTTAGCGTCAGGACAAGTAGGGTTAGCGTCAGGACAACTAGGTTTAGCGTCAGGACAACTAGGGTTAGCGTCAAGACAACTAGGGTTAGCGTCAGGACAAGTAGGGTAAGCGTCAGGACAACTAGGGTTAGCGCCAGGACAACTAGGGTTAGCGTCAGGACAGCTAGGCTTAGCGTCAGGACAACTAGGGTTAGCGCCAGGACAACTAGGGTTAGCGTCAGGACAACTAGGGTTAGCGTCAGGACAACTAGGGTTAGCGTCAGGACAACTAGGGTAAGCGTCAGGACAACTAGGGTTAGCGCCAGGACAACTAGGGTTAGCGCCAGGACAACTAGGGTTAGCGTCAGGACAACTAGGGTTAGCGTCAGGACAACTAGGGTTAGCGTCAGGACAACTAGGGTTAGCGTCAGGACAACTAGGGTTAGCGTCAGGACAAGTAGGGTTAGCGTCAGGACAACTAGGGTTAGCGTCAGGACAACTAGGGTTAGCGTCAGGACAACTAGAGTTAGCGTCAGGACAACTAGGGTTAGCGTCAGGACAACTAGGGTTAGCGTCAAGACAACTAGGGTTAGCGTCAGGACAACTAGGGTTAGCGTCAGGACAACTAGGGTTAGCGTCAGGACAACTAGAGTTAGCGTCAGGACAAGTAGGGTTAGCGTCAGGACAAGTAGGGTTAGCGTCAGGACAACTAGGGTTAGCGTCAGGACAACTAGGGTTAGCGTCAGGACAACTAGGGTTAGCGTCAGGACAAGTAGGGTTAGCGTCAGGACAAGTAGGGTTAGCGTCAGGACAACTAGGTTTAGCGTCAGGACAACTAGGGTTAGCGTCAAGACAACTAGGGTTAGCGTCAGGACAAGTAGGGTTAGCGTCAGGACAACTAGGGTTAGCGTCAGGACAACTAAGGTTAGCGTCAGGACAACTAGGGTTAGCGTCAGGACAAGTAGGGTTAGCGTCAGGACAAGTAGGGTTAGCGTCAGGACAACTAGGGTTAGCGTCAGGACAACTAGGGTTAGCATCAGGACAACTAGGGTTAGCGTCAGGACAACTAGGGTTAGCGTCAGGACAAGTAGGGTTAGCGTCAGGACAACTAGGTTTAGCGTCAGGACAACTAGGGTTAGCGTCAAGACAACTAGGGTTAGCGTCAGGACAAGTAGGGTTAGCGTCAGGACAACTAGGGTTAGCGTCAGGACAACTAAGGTTAGCGTCAGGACAAGTAGGGTTAGCATCAGGACAACTAGGGTTAGCGTCAGGACAAGTAGGGTTAGCGTCAGGACAACTAGGGTTAGCGTCAGGACAACTAGGGTTAGCGTCAGGACAACTAGAGTTAGCGTCAGGACAACTAGGGTTAGCGTCAGGACAACTAGGGTTAGCGTCAAGACAACTAGGGTTAGCGCCAGGACAACTAGGGTTAGCGTCAGGACAACTAGGGTTAGCGTCAGGACAACTAGGGTTAGCGTGAGGACAAGTAGGGTTAGCTTCAGGACAACTAGGGTTAGCGTCAGGACAACTAGGGTTAGCGTTAGGACAAGTAGGGTTAGCGTCAGGACAACTAGGGTTAGCGTCAGGACAAGTAGGGTTAGCGTCAGGACAACTAGGGTTAGCGTCAGGACAACTAGGGTTAGCGTCAAGACAACTAGGGTTAGCGTCAGGACAACTAGGGTTAGCATCAGGACAACTAGGGTTAGCATCAGGACAACTAGGGTTAGCGTCAGGACAACTAGGGTTAGCGTCAGGACAACTAGGGTTAGCGTCAGGACAACTAGGGTTAGCGTCAGGACAAGTAGGGTAAGCGTCAGGACAACTAGGGTTAGCGTCAGGACAACTAGGGTTAGCGTCAGGACAAGTAGGGTTAGCGTCAGGACAAGTAGGGTTAGCATCAGGACAACTAGGGTTAGCGTCAGGACAACTAGGGTTAGCGTCAGGACAACTAGGGTTAGCGTCAGGACAACTAGGGTTAGCGTCAGGACAACTAGGGTTAGCGCCAGGACAACTAGGGTTAGCGCCAGGACAACTAGGGTTAGCGTCAGGACAACTAGGGTTAGCATCAGGACAACTAGGGTTAGCGTCAGGACAACTAGGGTTAGCGTCAGTACAAGTAGGGTTAGCGTCAGGACAACTAGGGTTAGCGTCAGGACAACTAGGGTTAGCGTCAGTACAAGTAGGGTTAGCGTCAGGACAAGTAGGGTTAGCGTCAGGACAAGTAGGGTTAGCGTCAGGACAACTAAGGTTAGCGTCAGGACAACTAGGGTTAGCGTCAGGACAAGTAGGGTTAGCGTCAGGACAAGTAGGGTTAGCGTCAGGACAACTAGGGTTAGCGTCAGGACAACTAGGGTTAGCATCAGGACAACTAGGGTTAGCGTCAGGACAACTAGGGTTAGCGTCAGGACAAGTAGGGTTAGCGTCAGGACAACTAGGTTTAGCGTCAGGACAACTAGGGTTAGCGTCAAGACAACTAGGGTTAGCGTCAGGACAAGTAGGGTTAGCGTCAGGACAAGTAGGGTTAGCGTCAGGACAACTAGGGTTAGCGTCAGGACAACTAAGGTTAGCGTCAGGACAAGTAGGGTTAGCATCAGGACAACTAGGGTTAGCGTCAGGACAAGTAGGGTTAGCGTCAGGACAACTAGGGTTAGCGTCAGGACAACTAGGGTTAGCGTCAGGACAACTAGAGTTAGCGTCAGGACAACTAGGGTTAGCGTCAGGACAACTAGGGTTAGCGTCAAGACAACTAGGGTTAGCGCCAGGACAACTAGGGTTAGCGTCAGGACAACTAGGGTTAGCGTCAGGACAACTAGGGTTAGCGTGAGGACAAGTAGGGTTAGCTTCAGGACAACTAGGGTTAGCGTCAGGACAACTAGGGTTAGCGTTAGGACAAGTAGGGTTAGCGTCAGGACAGCTAGGGTTAGCGTCAGGACAAGTAGGGTTAGCGTCAGGACAACTAGGGTTAGCGTCAGGACAACTAGGGTTAGCGTCAAGACAACTAGGTTTAGCGTCAGGACAACTAGGGTTAGCATCAGGACAACTAGGGTTAGCATCAGGACAACTAGGGTTAGCGTCAGGACAACTAGGGTTAGCGTCAGGACAACTAGGGTTAGCGTCAGGACAACTAGGGTTAGCGTCAGGACAAGTAGGGTAAGCGTCAGGACAACTAGGGTTAGCGTCAGGACAACTAGGGTTAGCGTCAGGACAAGTAGGGTTAGCGTCAGGACAAGTAGGGTTAGCATCAGGACAACTAGGGTTAGCGTCAGGACAACTAGGGTTAGCGTCAGGACAACTAGGGTTAGCGTCAGGACAACTAGGGTTAGCGTCAGGACAATTAGGGTTAGCGCCAGGACAACTAGGGTTAGCGCCAGGACAACTAGGGTTAGCGTCAGGACAACTAGGGTTAGCGTCAGGACAACTAGGGTTAGCGTCAGGACAACTAGGGTTAGCGTCAGTACAAGTAGGGTTAGCGTCAGGACAACTAGGGTTAGCATCAGGACAACTAGGGTTAGCGTCAGGACAACTAGAGTTAGCGTCAGGACAACTAGGGTTAGCGTCAGGACAACTAGGGTTAGCGTCAAGACAACTAGGGTTAGCGTCAGGACAACTAGGGTTAGCGTCAGGACAACTAGGGTTAGCGTCAGGACAACTAGGGTTAGCGTCAGGACAACTAGGGTTAGCGTCAGGACAAGTAGGGTTAGCGTCAGGACAACTAGGGATAGCGTCAGGACAACTAGGGTTAGCGTCAGGACAACTAGGGTTAGCGTCAGGACAACTAGGGTTAGCGTCAGGACAACTAGGGTTAGCGTCAGGACAACTAGGGTTAGCGTCAGGACAACTAGGGTTAGCGTCAGTACAACTAGGGTTAGCGTCAGGACAACTAGGGTTAGCGTCAGGACAACTAGGGTTAGCGTCAGGACAAGTAGGGTTAGCGTCAGGACAAGTAGGGTTAGCGTTAGGACAAGTAGGGTTAGCATCAGCACAACTAGGGTTAGCGTCAGGACAAGTAGGGTTAGCGTCAGGACAAGTAGGGTTAGCGTCAGGACAACTAGGGTTAGCATCAGGACAACTAGGGTTAGCGTCAGGACAACTAGGGTTAGCGTCAGGACAACTAGGATTAGCGTCAGGACAACTAGGGTTAGCGTCAGGACAACTAGGGTTAGCGTCAGGACAACTAGGGTTAGCGTCAAGACAAGTAGGGTTAGCGTCAGGACAAGTAGGGTTAGCGTCAGGACAACTAGGGTTAGCGTCAGGACAACTAGGGTTAGCGTCAGGACAACTAGGGTTAGCGTGAGGACAACTAGGGTTAGCGTCAGGACAAGTAGGGTTAGCGTCAGGACAACTAGGGTTAGCGTCAGGACAACTAGGGTTAGCGTCAAGACAACTAGGGTTAGCGTCAGTACAACTAGGGTTAGCGTCAGGACAACTAGGGTTAGCGTCAGGACAACTAGAGTTAGCGTCAGGACAACTAGGGTTAGCGTCAGGACAAGTAGGGTTAGCGTCAGGACAAGTAGGGTTAGCGTCAGGACAACTAGGTTTAGCGTCAGGACAACTAGGGTTAGCGTCAAGACAACTAGGGTTAGCGTCAGGACAAGTAGGGTTAGCGTCAGGACAACTAGGGTTAGCGTCAGGACAACTAAGGTTAGCGTCAGGACAAGTAGGGTTAGCGTCAGGACAACTAGGGTTAGCGTCAGGACAACTAGGGTTAGCGTCAGGACAACTAGGGTTAGCATCAGGACAACTAGGGTTAGCGTCAAGACAACTAGGGTTAGCGCCAGGACAACTAGGGTTAGCGTCAGGACAACTAGGCTTAGCGTCAGGACAACTAGGGTTAGCGCCAGGACAACTAGGGTTAGCGCCAGGACAACTAGGGTTAGCGTCAGGACAACTAGGGTTAGCGTCATGACAACTAGGGTTAGCGCCAGGACAACTAGGGTTAGCGCCAGGACAACTAGGGTTAGCGTCAGGACAACTAGGGTTAGCGCCAGGACAACTAGGGTTAGCGCCAGGACAACTAGGGTTAGCGTCAGGACAACTAGGGTTAGCGCCAGGACAACTAGGGTTAGCGCCAGGACAACTAGGGTTAGCGTCAGGACAACTAGGGTTAGCGTCAGGACAACTAGGGTTAGCGTCTGGACAACTAGGGTTAGCGTCAGGACAACTAGGGTTAGCGTCAGGACAACTAGGGTTAGCGTCAGGACAACTAGGGTGAGCGTCAGGACAACTAGGGTTAGCGTCAGGACAAGTAGGGTTAGCGTCAGGACAAGTAGGGTTAACGTCAGGACAACTAGGGTTAGCGCCAGGACAACTAGGGTTAGCGTCAGGACAAGTAGGGTTAGCGTCAGGACAACTAGGGTTAGCGTCAGGACAAGTAGGTTTAGCGTCAGGACAACTAGGGTTAGCGTCAGGACAACTAGGGTTAGCGTCAGGACAACTAGGGTTAGCGTCAAGACAACTAGGGTTAGCGTCAGGACAACTAGGGTTAGCGTCAGGACAACTAGGGTTAGCGTCAGGACAACTAGGGTTAGCGTCAGGACAACTAGGGTTAGCGTCAGGACAAGTAGGGTTAGCGTCAGGACAAGTAGGGTTAGCGTCAGGACAAGTAGGGTTAGCGTCAGGACAACTAGGGTTAGCGCCAGGACAACTAGGGTTAGCATCAGGACAACTAGGCTTAGCGTCAGGACAACTAGGGTTAGCGCCAGGACAACTAGGGTTAGCGTCAGGACAACTAGGGTTAGCGTCAGGACAACTAGGGTTAGCGTCAGGACAACTAGGGTTAGCGTCAGGACAACTAGGGTTAGCGCCAGGACAACTAGGGTTAGCGCCAGGACAACTAGGGTTAGCGTCAGGACAACTAGGGTTAGCGTCAGGACAACTAGGGTTAGCGTCAGGACAACTAGGGTTAGCGTCAGGACAAGTAGGGTTAGCGTCAGGACAACTAGGGTTAGCGTCAGGACAACTAGGGTTAGCGTCAGGACAACTAGAGTTAGCGTCAGGACAACTAGGGTTAGCGTCAGGACAACTAGGGTTAGCGTCAAGACAACCAGGTTTAGCGTCAGGACAACTAGGGTTAGCGTCAGGACAACTAGGGTTAGCGTCAGGACAACTAGGGTTAGCGTCAGGACAACTAGGTTTAGCGTCAGGACAACTAGAGTTAGCGTCAGGATAACTAGAGTTAGCGTCAGGACAACTAGGGTTAGCGTCAGGACAAGTAGGGTTAGCGTCAGGACAACTAGGGTTAGCGTCAGGACAACTAGGGTTAGCGTCAGGACAACTAGGGTTAGCGTCAGGACAAGTAGGGTTAGCGTCAGGACAACTAGGGTTAGCGTCAGGACAAGTAGGGTTAGCGTCAGGACAACTAGGGTTAGCGTCAGGACAACTAGGGTTGGCGTCAGGACAACTAGGGTTAGCGTCAGGACAACTAGGGTTAGCGTCAGGACAACTAGGGTTAGCATCAGGACAACTAGGGTTAGCGTCAGGACAACTAGGGTTAGCGTCAGGACAACTAGGGTTAGCGTCAGGACAACTAGGGTTAGCGTCAGGACAAGTAGGGTAAGCGTCAGGACAACTAGGGTTAGCGTCAGGACAACTAGGGTTAGCGTCAGGACAAGTAGGGTTAGCGTCAGGACAAGTAGGGTTAGCATCAGGACAACTAGGGTTAGCGTCAGGACAACTAGGGTTAGCGTCAAGACAACTAGGGTTAGCGTCAGGACAACTAGGGTTAGCGTCAGGACAACTAGGGTTAGCGCCAGGACAACTAGGGTTAGCGCCAGGACAACTAGGGTTAGCGTCAGGACAACTAGGGTTAGCGTCAGGACAACTAGGGTTAGCGTCAGGACAACTAGGGTTAGCGTCAGGACAAGTAGGGTTAGCGTCAGGACAACTAGGTTTAGCGTCAGGACAACTAGGGTTAGCGTCAAGACAACTAGGGTTAGCGTCAGGACAAGTAGGGTTAGCGTCAGGACAACTAGGGTTAGCGTCAGGACAACTAAGGTTAGCGTCAGGACAAGTAGGGTTAGCGTCAGGACAACTAGGGTTAGCGTCAGGACAAGTAGGGTTAGCGTCAGGACAACTAGGGTTAGCGTCAGGACAACTAGGGTTAGCGTCAGGACAACTAGAGTTAGCGTCAGGACAACTAGGGTTAGCGTCAGGACAACTAGGGTTAGCGTCAAGACAACTAGGGTTAGCGCCAGGACAACTAGGGTTAGCGTCAGGACAACTAGGGTTAGCGCCAGGACAACTAGGGTTAGCGTCAGGACAACTAGGGTTAGCGTCAGGACAACTAGGGTTAGCGTCAGGACAACTAGGGTTAGCGTCAGGACAAGTAGGGTTAGCATCAGGACAACTAGGTTTAGCATCAGGACAACTAGGGTTAGCGTCAAGACAACTAGGGTTAGCGTCAGGACAAGTAGGGTTAGCGTCAGGACAACTAGGGTTAGCGTCAGGACAACTAAGGTTAGCGTCAGGACAACTAGGGTTAGCGTCAGGACAAGTAGGGTTAGCGTCAGGACAAGTAGGGTTAGCATCAGGACAACTAGGGTTAGCGTCAGGACAACTAGGGTTAGCGTCAGGACAACTAGGGTTAGCGTCAGGACAACTAGGGTTAGCGTCAGGACAACTAGGGTTAGCGTCAGGACAAGTAGGGTTAGCGTCAGGACAACTAGGTTTAGCGTCAGGACAACTAGGGTTAGCGTCAAGACAACTAGGGTTAGCGTCAGGACAAGTAGGGTTAGCGTCAGGACAACTAGGGTTAGCGTCAGGACAACTAAGGTTAGCGTCAGGACAAGTAGGGTTAGCATCAGGACAACTAGGGTTAGCGTCAGGACAAGTAGGGTTAGCGTCAGGACAACTAGGGTTAGCGTCAGGACAACTAGGGTTAGCATCAGGACAACTAGAGTTAGCGTCAGGACAACTAGGGTTAGCGTCAAGACAACTAGGGTTAGCGCCAGGACAACTAGGGTTAGCGTCAGGACAACTAGGGTTAGCGTCAGGACAACTAGGGTTAGCGTGAGGACAAGTAGGGTTAGCTTCAGGACAACTAGGGTTAGCGTCAGGACAACTAGGGTTAGCGTTAGGACAAGTAGGGTTAGCGTCAGGACAACTAGGGTTAGCGTCAGGACAAGTAGGGTTAGCGTCAGGACAACTAGGGTTAGCGTCAGGACAACTAGGGTTAGCGTCAGGACAACTAGGGTTAGCGTCAAGACAACTAGGGTTAGCGTCAGGACAACTAGGGTTAGCATCAGGACAACTAGGGTTAGCGTCAGGACAACTAGGGTTAGCGTCAGGACAACTAGGGTTAGCGTCAGGACAACTAGGGTTAGCGTCAGGACAAGTAGGGTAAGCGTCAGGACAACTAGGGTTAGCGTCAGGACAACTAGGGTTAGCGTCAGGACAAGTAGGGTTAGCGTCAGGACAAGTAGGGTTAGCATCAGGACAACTAGGGTTAGCGTCAGGACAACTAGGGTTAGCGTCAGGACAACTAGGGTTAGCGTCAGGACAAGTAGGGTTAGCGTCAGGACAACTAGGGTTAGCGTCAGGACAACTAGGGTTAGCGTCAGGACAAGTAGGGTTAGCGTCAGGACAACTAGGGTTAGCGTCAGGACAAGTAGGGTTAACGTCAGGACAACTAGGGTTAGCATCAGGACAACTAGGGTTAGCGTCAGGACAACTAGGGTTAGCGTCAAGACAACTAGGGTTAGCGTCAGGACAACTAGGGTTAGCGTCAGGACAACTAGGGTTAGCGTCAGGACAACTAGGGTTAGCGTCAGGACAACTAGGGTTAGCGTCAGGACAACTAGGGTTAGCGTCAGGACAAGTAGGGTAAGCGTCAGGACAACTAGGGTTAGCGTCAGGACAACTAGGGTTAGCGTCAGGACAAGTAGGGTTAGCGTCAGGACAAGTAGGGTTAGCATCAGGACAACTAGGGTTAGCGTCAGGACAACTAGGGTTAGCGTCAGGACAACTAGGGTTAGCGTCAGGACAAGTAGGGTTAGCGTCAGGACAACTAGGGTTAGCGTCAGGACAACTAGGGTTAGCGTCAGGACAAGTAGGGTTAGCGTCAGGACAACTAGGGTTAGCGTCAGGACAAGTAGGGTTAACGTCAGGACAACTAGGGTTAGCATCAGGACAACTAGGGTTAGCGTCAGGACAACTAGGGTTAGCGTCAAGACAACTAGGGTTAGCGTCAGGACAACTAGGGTTAGCGTCAGGACAACTAGGGTTAGCATCAGGACAAGTAGGGTTAGCGTCAGGACAAGTAGGGTTAGCGTCAGGACAAGTAGGGTTAGCGTCAGGACAACTAGGGTTAGCGCCAGGACAACTAGGGTTAGCGTCAGGACAACTAGGGTTAGCGTCAGGACAACTAGGGTTAGCATCAGGACAAGTAGGGTTAGCGTCAGGACAACTAGGGTTAGCGTCAGGACAACTAGTTTTAGCGTCAGGACAACTAGGGTTAGCGTCAAGACAACTAGGGTTAGCGTCAGGACAACTAGGGTTAGCGTCAGGACAACTAGGGTTAGCGTCAGGACAAGTAGGGTTAGCGTCAGGACAAGTAGGGTTAGCGTCAGGACAAGTAGGGTTAGCGTCAGGACAACTAGGGTTAGCGCCAGGACAACTAGGGTTAGCGTCAGGACAACTAGGCTTAGCGTCAGGACAACTAGGGTTAGCGTCAGGACAACTAGGGTTAGCGTCAGGACAACTAGGGTTAGCGCCAGGACAACTAGGGTTAGCGCCAGGACAACTAGGGTTAGCGTCAGGACAACTAGGGTTAGCGTCAGGACAACTAGGGTTAGCGTCAGGACAACTAGGGTTAGCGTCAGGACAACTAGGGTTAGCGTCAGGACAAGTAGGGTTAGCGTCAGGACAACTAGGGTTAGCGTCAGGACAACTAGGGTTAGCGTCAGGACAACTAGAGTTAGCGTCAGGACAACTAGGGTTAGCGTCAGGACAACTAGGGTTAGCGTCAAGACAACTAGGGTTAGCGTCAGGACAACTAGGGTTAGCGTCAGGACAACTAAGGTTAGCGTCAGGACAAGTAGGGTTAGCGTCAGGACAACTAGGGTTAGCGTCAGGACAAGTAGGGTTAGCGTCAGGACAACTAGGGTTAGCGTCAGGACAACTAGGGTTAGCGTCAGGACAACTAGGGTAAGCGTCAGGACAACTAGGGTTAGCGTCAGGACAACTAGGGTTAGCGTCAGGACAAGTAGGGTTAGCGTCAGGACAAGTAGGGTTAGCATCAGGACAACTAGGGTTAGCGTCAGGACAACTAGGGTTAGCGTCAGGACAACTAGGGTTAGCATCAGGACAAGTAGGGTTAGCGTCAGGACAACTAGGGTTAGCGTCAGGACAACTAGGGTTAGCGTCAGGACAACTAGGGTTAGCGTCAGGACAAGTAGGGTTAGCGTCAGGACAACTAGGGTTAGCGTCAGGACAACTAGGGTTAACGTCAGGACAAGTAGGGTTAGCGTCAGGACAACTAGGGTTAGCGTCAGGACAAGTAGGTTTAGCGTCAGGACAACTAGGGTTAGCGTCAGGACAACTAGGGTTAGCGTCAGGACAACTAGGGTTAGCGTCAAGACAACTAGGGTTAGCGTCAGGACAACTAGGGTTAGCGTCAGGACAACTAGGGTTAGCGTCAGGACAAGTAGGGTTAGCGTCAGGACAAGTAGGGTTATCGTCAGGACAAGTAGGGTTAGCATCAGGACAACTAGGGTTAGCGCCAGGACAACTAGGGTTAGCGTCAGGACAACTAGGCTTAGCGTCAGGACAACTAGGGTTAGCGCCAGGACAACTAGGGTTAGCGTCAGGACAACTAGGGTTAGCGTCAGGACAACTAGGGTTAGCGCCAGGACAACTAGGGGTAGCGCCAGGACAACTAGGGTTAGCGTCAGGACAACTAGGGTTAGCGTCAGGACAACTAGGGTTAGCGTCAGGACAACTAGGGTTAGCGTCAGGACAAGTAGGGTTAGCGTCAGGACAACTAGGGTTAGCGTCAGGACAACTAGGGTTAGCGTCAGGACAACTAGAGTTAGCGTCAGGACAACTAGGGTTAGCGTCAGGACAACTAGGGTTAGCGTCAAGACAACTAGGGTTAGCGTTAGGACAACTAGGGTTAGCGTCAAGACAACTAGGGTTAGCGTCAAGACAACTAGGGTTAGCGTTAGGACAACTAGGGTTAGCGTCAGGACAACTAGGGTTAGCGTCAGGACAAGTAGGGTTAGCGTCAGGACAACTAGGGTTAGCGTCAGGACAAGTAGGGTTAGCGTCAGGACAAGTAGGGTTAGCGTCAGGACAACTAGGGTTAGCGTCAGGACAACTAGGGTTAGCGTCTGGACAACTAGGCTTAGCGTCAGGACAACTAGGGTTAGCGTCAGGACAACTAGGGTTAGCGTCAGGACAACTAGGGTTAGCGTCAGGACAAGTAGGGTTAGCGTCAGGACAACTAGGGTTAGCGTCAGGACAACTAGGGTTAGCGTCAGGACAACTAGGGTTAGCGTCTGGACAACTAGGCTTAGCGTTAGGACAACTAGGGTTAGCGTCAGGACAAGTAGGGTTAGCGCCAGGACAACTAGGGTTAGCGTCAGGACAACTAGGGTTAGCATCAGGACAACTAGGGTTAGCGTCAGGACAACTAGGGTTAGCGTCAGGACAACTAGGGTAAGCGTCAGGACAACTAGGGTTAGCGTCAGGACAACTAGGGTTAGCGCCAGGACAACTAGGGTTAGCGCCAGGACAACTAGGGTTAGCGCCAGGACAACTAGGGTTAGCGTCAGGACAACTAGGGTTAGCGTCAGGACAACTAGGGTTAGCGTCTGGACAACTAGGGTTAGCGTCAGGACAACTAGGGTTAGCGTCAGGACAACTAGAGTTAGCGTCAGGACAAGTAGGGTAAGCGTCAGGAAAACTAGGGTTAGCGTCAGGACAAGTAGGGTTAGCGTCAGGACAAGTAGGGTTAGCATCAGGACAACTAGGGTTAGCGTCAGGACAACTAGGGTTAGCGTCAGGACAAGTAGGGTTAGCGTCAGGACAACTAGGGTTAGCGTCAGGACAACTAGGGTTAACGTCAGGACAAGTAGGGTTAGCGTCAGGACAACTAGGGTTAGCGTCAGGACAAGTAGGGTTAGCGTCAGGACAACTAGGGTTAGCGTCAGGACAACTAGGGTTAGCGTCAGGACAACTAGGGTAAGCGTCAGGACAACTAGGGTTAGCGTCAGGACAACTAGGGTTAGCGTCAGGACAAGTAGGGTTAGCGTCAGGACAAGTAGGGTTAGCATCAGGACAACTAGGGTTAGCGTCAGGACAACTAGGGTTAGCGTCAGGACAACTAGGGTTAGCATCAGAACAAGTAGGGTTAGCGTCAGGACAACTAGGGTTAGCGTCAGGACAACTAGGGTTAGCGTCAGGACAACTAGGGTTAGCGTCAGGACAAGTAGGGTTAGCGTCAGGACAACTAGGGTTAGCGTCAGGACAACTAGGGTTAACGTCAGGACAAGTAGGGTTAGCGTCAGGACAACTAGGGTTAGCGTCAGGACAAGTAGGTTTAGCGTCAGGACAACTAGGGTTAGCGTCAGGACAACTAGGGTTAGCGTCAGGACAACTAGGGTTAGCGTCAAGACAACTAGGGTTAGCGTCAGGACAACTAGGGTTAGCGTCAGGACAACTAGGGTTAGCGTCAGGACAAGTAGGGTTAGCGTCAGGACAAGTAGGGTTAGCGTCAGGACAACTAGGGTTAGCGTCAGGACAACTAGGGTTAGCGTCAGGACAACTAGGGTTAGCGTCAGGACAACTAGGATTAGAGTCAGGACAACTAGGGTTAGCGTCAGGACAACTAGGGTTAGCGTCAGGACAACTAGGGTTAGCGTCAGGACAACAAGGGTTAGCGTCAGGACAACTCGGGTTAGCGTCAGGACAACTAGGGTTAGCGTCAGGACAACTCGGGTTAGCGTCAGGACAACTAGGGTTAGCGTCAGGACAAGTAGGGTTAGCGTCAGGACAAGTAGGGTTAGCGTCAGGACAAGTAGGGTTAGCGTCAGGACAACTAGGGTTAGCGTCAGGACAACTAGGGTTAGCGTCAGGACAACTAGGGTTAGCGTCAAGACAACTAGGGTTAGCGTCAGTACAACTAGGGTTAGCGTCAGGACAACTAGGGTTAGCGTCAGGACAACTAGAGTTAGCGTCAGGACAACTAGGGTTAGCGTCAGGACAAGTAGGGTTAGCGTCAGGACAAGTAGGGTTAGCATCAGGACAACTAGGGTTAGCGTCAGGACAAGTAGGGTTAGCGTCAGGACAACTAGGGTTAGCGTCAGGACATCTAGGGTTAGCGTCAGGACAACTAGGGTTAGCGTCAGGACAACTAGGGTTAGCGTCAGGACAAGTAGGGTTAGCGTCAGGACAACTAGGGTTAGCGTCAGGACAACTAGGGTTAGCTTCAGGACAAGTAGAGTTCGCGTCAGGACAGCTAGGGTTAGCGTCAGGACAACTAGGGTTAGCGTCATGACAAGTAGGGTTAGCTTCAGGACAACTAGGGTTAGCATCAGGACAACTAGGGTTAGCGTCAGGACAACTCGGGTTAGCGTCAGGACAATTAGGGTTAGCGTCAGGACAACTCGGGTTAGCGCCAGGACAACTCGGGTTAGCGTCAGGACAACTCGGGTTAGCGTCAGGACAACTCGGGTTAGCCTCAGGACAACTCGGGTTAGCGTCAGGACAACTCGGGTTAGCGTCAGGACAACTCGGGTTAACGTCAGGGCAACTCGGGTTAGCGTCAGGACAACTCGGGTTAGCGTCAGGACAACTCGGGTTAGCGTCAGGACAACTAGGGTTAGCGTCAGGACAACTAGGATTAGCGTCAGGACAACTCGGGTTAGCGTCAGGACAACTAGGGTTAACGTCAGGACAACTCGGGTTAGCGTCAGGACAACTCGGGTTAGCGTCAGGACAACTAGGGTTAGCGTCAGGACAAGTAGGGTTAGCGTCAGGACAACTAGGGTTAGCGTCAGGACAACTAGGGTTAGCGTCAGGACAACTAGGGTTAGCGTCAGAACAAGTAGGGTTAGCGTCAGGACAACTAGGGTTAGCGTCAGGACAAGTAGGGTTAGCGTCAGGACAAGTAGGGTTATCGTCAGGACAAGTAGGGTTAGCATCAGGACAACTAGGGTTAGCGCCAGGACAACTAGGGTTAGCGTCAGGACAACTAGGCTTAGCGTCAGGACAACTAGGGTTAGCGCCAGGACAACTAGGGTTAGCGTCAGGACAACTAGGGTTAGCGTCAGGACAACTAGGGTTAGCGCCAGGACAACTAGGGTTAGCGCCAGGACAACTAGGGTTAGCGTCAGGACAACTAGGGTTAGCGTCAGGACAACTAGGGTTAGCGTCAGGACAACTAGGGTTAGCGTCAGGACAAGTAGGGTTAGCGTCAGGACAACTAGGGTTAGCGTCAGGACAACTAGGGTTAGCGTCAGGACAACTAGAGTTAGCGTCAGGACAACTAGGGTTAGCGTCAGGACAACTAGGGTTAGCGTCAAGACAACTAGGGTTAGCGTTAGGACAACTAGGGTTAGCGTCAAGACAACTAGGGTTAGCGTCAAGACAACTAGGGTTAGCGTTAGGACAACTAGGGTTAGCGTCAGGACAACTAGGGTTAGCGTCAGGACAAGTAGGGTTAGCGTCAGGACAACTAGGGTTAGCGTCAGGACAAGTAGGGTTAGCGTCAGGACAAGTAGGGTTAGCGTCAGGACAACTAGGGTTAGCGTCAGGACAACTAGGGTTAGCGTCTGAACAACTAGGCTTAGCGTCAGGACAACTAGGGTTAGCGTCAGGACAACTAGGGTTAGCGTCAGGACAACTAGGGTTAGCGTCAGGACAAGTAGGGTTAGCGTCAGGACAACTAGGGTTAGCGTCAGGACAACTAGGGTTAGCGTCAGGACAACTAGGGTTAGCGTCTGGACAACTAGGCTTAGCGTTAGGACAACTAGGGTTAGCGTCAGGACAAGTAGGGTTAGCGCCAGGACAACTAGGGTTAGCGTCAGGACAACTAGGGTTAGCATCAGGACAACTAGGGTTAGCGTCAGGACAACTAGGGTTAGCGTCAGGACAACTAGGGTAAGCGTCAGGACAACTAGGGTTAGCGTCAGGACAACTAGGGTTAGCGCCAGGACAACTAGGGTTAGCGCCAGGACAACTAGGGTTAGCGCCAGGACAACTAGGGTTAGCGTCAGGACAACTAGGGTTAGCGTCAGGACAACTAGGGTTAGCGTCTGGACAACTAGGGTTAGCGTCAGGACAACTAGGGTTAGCGTCAGGACAACTAGAGTTAGCGTCAGGACAAGTAGGGTAAGCGTCAGGAAAACTAGGGTTAGCGTCAGGACAAGTAGGGTTAGCGTCAGGACAAGTAGGGTTAGCATCAGGACAACTAGGGTTAGCGTCAGGACAACTAGGGTTAGCGTCAGGACAAGTAGGGTTAGCGTCAGGACAACTAGGGTTAGCGTCAGGACAACTAGGGTTAACGTCAGGACAAGTAGGGTTAGCGTCAGGACAACTAGGGTTAGCGTCAGGACAAGTAGGGTTAGCGTCAGGACAACTAGGGTTAGCGTCAGGACAACTAGGGTAAGCGTCAGGACAACTAGGGTTAGCGTCAGGACAACTAGGGTTAGCGTCAGGACAAGTAGGGTTAGCGTCAGGACAAGTAGGGTTAGCATCAGGACAACTAGGGTTAGCGTCAGGACAACTAGGGTTAGCGTCAGGACAACTAGGGTTAGCATCAGAACAAGTAGGGTTAGCGTCAGGACAACTAGGGTTAGCGTCAGGACAACTAGGGTTAGCGTCAGGACAACTAGGGTTAGCGTCAGGACAAGTAGGGTTAGCGTCAGGACAACTAGGGTTAGCGTCAGGACAACTAGGGTTAACGTCAGGACAAGTAGGGTTAGCGTCAGGACAACTAGGGTTAGCGTCAGGACAAGTAGGTTTAGCGTCAGGACAACTAGGGTTAGCGTCAGGACAACTAGGGTTAGCGTCAGGACAACTAGGGTTAGCGTCAAGACAACTAGGGTTAGCGTCAGGACAACTAGGGTTAGCGTCAGGACAACTAGGGTTAGCGTCAGGACAAGTAGGGTTAGCGTCAGGACAAGTAGGGTTAGCGTCAGGACAACTAGGGTTAGCGTCAGGACAACTAGGGTTAGCGTCAGGACAACTAGGGTTAGCGTCAGGACAACTAGGATTAGAGTCAGGACAACTAGGGTTAGCGTCAGGACAACTAGGGTTAGCGTCAGGACAACTAGGGTTAGCGTCAGGACAACAAGGGTTAGCGTCAGGACAACTCGGGTTAGCGTCAGGACAACTAGGGTTAGCGTCAGGACAACTCGGGTTAGCGTCAGGACAACTAGGGTTAGCGTCAGGACAAGTAGGGTTAGCGTCAGGACAAGTAGGGTTAGCGTCAGGACAAGTAGGGTTAGCGTCAGGACAACTAGGGTTAGCGTCAGGACAACTAGGGTTAGCGTCAGGACAACTAGGGTTAGCGTCAAGACAACTAGGGTTAGCGTCAGTACAACTAGGGTTAGCGTCAGGACAACTAGGGTTAGCGTCAGGACAACTAGAGTTAGCGTCAGGACAACTAGGGTTAGCGTCAGGACAAGTAGGGTTAGCGTCAGGACAAGTAGGGTTAGCATCAGGACAACTAGGGTTAGCGTCAGGACAAGTAGGGTTAGCGTCAGGACAACTAGGGTTAGCGTCAGGACATCTAGGGTTAGCGTCAGGACAACTAGGGTTAGCGTCAGGACAACTAGGGTTAGCGTCAGGACAAGTAGGGTTAGCGTCAGGACAACTAGGGTTAGCGTCAGGACAACTAGGGTTAGCGTCAGGACAAGTAGAGTTCGCGTCAGGACAGCTAGGGTTAGCGTCAGGACAACTAGGGTTAGCGTCATGACAAGTAGGGTTAGCTTCAGGACAACTAGGGTTAGCATCAGGACAACTAGGGTTAGCGTCAGGACAACTCGGGTTAGCGTCAGGACAATTAGGGTTAGCGTCAGGACAACTCGGGTTAGCGCCAGGACAACTCGGGTTAGCGTCAGGACAACTCGGGTTAGCGTCAGGACAACTCGGGTTAGCCTCAGGACAACTCGGGTTAGCGTCAGGACAACTCGGGTTAGCGTCAGGACAACTCGGGTTAACGTCAGGGCAACTCGGGTTAGCGTCAGGACAACTCGGGTTAGCGTCAGGACAACTCGGGTTAGCGTCAGGACAACTAGGGTTAGCGTCAGGACAACTAGGATTAGCGTCAGGACAACTCGGGTTAGCGTCAGGACAACTAGGGTTAACGTCAGGACAACTCGGGTTAGCGTCAGGACAACTCGGGTTAGCGTCAGGACAACTAGGGTTAGCGTCAGGACAAGTAGGGTTAGCGTCAGGACAACTAGGGTTAGCGTCAGGACAACTAGGGTTAGCGTCAGGACAACTAGGGTTAGCGTCAGAACAAGTAGGGTTAGCGTCAGGACAACTAGGGTTAGCGTCAGGACAACTAGGGTTAGCGTCAGGACAAGTAGGGTTAGCGTCAGGACAACTAGGATTAGCGTCAGGACAACTAGGGTTAGCGTCAGGACAACTAGGGTTAGCGTCAGGACAACTAGGGTTAGCGTCAGGACAACTAGGGTTAGCGTCAGGACAAGTAGGGTTAGCGTCAGGACAACTAGGGTTAGCGTCAGGACAACTAGGGTTAGCGTCAGGACAACTAGGGTTAGCGTCAGGACAAGTAGGGTTAGCGTCAGGACAACTAGGGTTAGCGTCAGGACAACTAGGGTTAGCGTCAGGACAACTAGGGTTAGCGTCAGGACAACTAGGATTAGCGTCAGGACAACTAGGGTTAGCGTCAGGACAACTAGGGTTAGCGTCAGGACAACTAGGGTTAGCGTCAGGACAAGTAGGGTTAGCGTCAGGACAAGTAGGGTTAGCGTCAGGACAACTAGGGTTAGCGTCAGGACAACTAGGGTTAGCGTCAGGACAACTAGGGTTAGCGTCAGGACAAGTAGGGTTAGCGTCAGGACAACTAGGGTTAGCGTCAGGACAACTAGGGTTAGCGTCAGGACAACTAGGGTTAGCGTCAAGACAACTAGGGTTAGCGTCAGTACAACTAGGGTTAGCGTCAGGACAACTAGGGTTAGCGTCAGGACAACTAGGGTTAGCGTCAGGACAAGTAGGGTTAGCGTCAGGACAAGTAGGGTTAGCGTCAGGACAAGTAGGGTTAGCATCAGCACAACTAGGGTTAGCGTCAGGACAAGTAGGGTTAGCGTCAGGACAAGTAGGGTTAGCGTCAGGACAACTAGGGTTAGCGTCAGGACAACTAGGGTTAGCATCAGGACAACTAGGGTTAGCGTCAGGACAACTAGGATTAGCGTCAGGACAACTAGGGTTAGCGTCAGGACAACTAGGGTTAGCGTCAGGACAAGTAGGGTTAGCGTCAGGACAAGTAGGGTTAGCGTCAGGACAACTAGGGTTAGCGTCAGGACAACTAGGGTTAGCGTCAGGACAACTAGGGTTAGCGTGAGGACAACTAGGGTTAGCGTCAGGACAAGTAGGGTTAGCGTCAGGACAACTAGGGTTAGCGTCAGGACAACTAGGGTTAGCGTCAAGACAACTAGGGTTAGCGTCAGTACAACTAGGGTTAGCGTCAGGACAACTAGGGTTAGCGTCAGGACAACTAGAGTTAGCGTCAGGACAACTAGGGTTAGCGTCAGGACAAGTAGGGTTAGCGTCAGGACAAGTAGGGTTAGCGTTAGGACAAGTAGGGTTAGCGTCAGGACAAGTAGGGTTAGCATCAGGACAACTAGGGTTAGCGTCAGGACAAGTAGGGTTAGCGTCAGGACAAGTAGGGTTAGCGTCAGGACAACTAGGGTTAGCGTCAGGACATCTAGGGTTAGCGTCAGGACAACTAGGGTTAGCGTCAGGACAACTAGGGTTAGCGTCAGGACAACTAGGGTTAGCGTCAGGACAAGTAGGGTTAGCGTCAGGACAACTAGGGTTAGCGTCAGGACAACTAGGGTTAGCATCAGGACAAGTAGAGTTCGCGTCAGGACAGCTAGGGTTAGCGTCAGGACAATTAGGGTTAGCGTCATGACAAGTAGGGTTAGCTTCAGGACAACTAGGGTTAGCATCAGGACAACTAGGGTTAGCGTCAGGACAACTAGGGTTAGCGTCAGGACATCTAGGGTTAGCGTCAGGACAACTAGGTTTAGCGTCAGGACAACTCGGGTTAGCGTCAGGACAATTAGGGTTAGCGTCAGGACAACTCGGGTTAGCGCCAGGACAACTCGGGTTAGCGTCAGGACAACTCGGGTTAGCGTCAGGACAACTCGGGTTAGCGTCAGGACAACTCGGGTTAGCGTCAGGGCAACTCGGGTTAGCGTCAGGACAACTCGGGTTAGCGTCAGGACAACTCGGGTTAGCGTCAGGACAACTAGGGTTAGCGTCAGGACAACTAGGATTAGCGTCAGGACAACTAGGGTTAGCGTCAGGACAACTAGGGTTAGCGTCAGGACAACTAGGGTTAGCGTCAGGACAAGTAGGGTTAGCGTCAGGACAAGTAGGGTTAGCGTCAGGACAAGTAGGGTTAGCGTCAGGACAACTAGGGTTAGCGTCAGGACAACTAGGGTTAGCGTCAGGACAACTAGGGTTAGCGTCAGGACATCTAGGGTTAGCGTCAGGACAACTAGGGTTAGCGTCAGGACAACTAGGGTTAGCGTCAGGACAACTAGGGTTAGCGTCAGGACAAGTAGGGTTAGCGTCAGGACAACTAGGGTTAGCGTCAGGACAACTAGGGTTAGCGTCAGGACAACTAGGGTTAGCGTCAAGACAACTAGGGTTAGCGTCAGTACAACTAGGGTTAGCGTCAGGACAACTAGGGTTAGCGTCAGGACAACTAGGGTTAGCGTCAGGACAAGTAGGGTTAGCGTCAGGACAAGTAGTGTTAGCGTCAGGACAAGTAGGGTTAGCGTTAGGACAAGTAGGGTTAGCATCAGCACAACTAGGGTTAGCGTCAGGACAAGTAGGGTTAGCGTCAGGACAAGTAGGGTTAGCGTCAGGACAAGTAGGGTTAGCATCAGCACAACTAGGGTTAGCGTCAGGACAAGTAGGGTTAGCGTCAGGACAAGTAGGGTTAGCGTCAGGACAACTAGGGTTAGCGTCAGGACAACTAGGGTTAGCATCAGGACAACTAGGGTTAGCGTCAGGACAACTAGGATTAGCGTCAGGACAACTAGGGTTAGCGTCAGGACAACTAGGGTTAGCGTCAGGACAAGTAGGGTTAGCGTCAGGACAAGTAGGGTTAGCGTCAGGACAACTAGGGTTAGCGTCAGGACAACTAGGGTTAGCGTCAGGACAACTAGGGTTAGCGTGAGGACAACTAGGGTTAGCGTCAGGACAAGTAGGGTTAGCGTCAGGACAACTAGGGTTAGCGTCAGGACAACTAGGGTTAGCGTCAAGACAACTAGGGTTAGCGTCAGTACAACTAGGGTTAGCGTCAGGACAACTAGGGTTAGCGTCAGGACAACTAGAGTTAGCGTCAGGACAACTAGGGTTAGCGTCAGGACAAGTAGGGTTAGCGTCAGGACAAGTAGGGTTAGCGTTAGGACAAGTAGGGTTAGCGTCAGGACAAGTAGGGTTAGCATCAGGACAACTAGGGTTAGCGTCAGGACAAGTAGGGTTAGCGTCAGGACAAGTAGGGTTAGCGTCAGGACAACTAGGGTTAGCGTCAGGACATCTAGGGTTAGCGTCAGGACAACTAGGGTTAGCGTCAGGACAACTAGGGTTAGCGTCAGTACAACTAGGATTAGCGTCAGGACAACTAGGGTTAGCGTCAGGACAACTAGGGTTAGCGTCAGGACAACTAGGGTTAGCGTCAGGACAAGTAGGGTTAGCGTCAGGACAACTAGGGTTAGCGTCAGGACAACTAGGGTTAGCGTCAGGACAACTAGGGTTAGCGTCAAGACAACTAGGGTTAGCGTCAGTACAACTAGGGTTAGCGTCAGGACAACTAGGGTTAGCGTCAGGACAACTAGGGTTAGCGTCAGGACAAGTAGGGTTAGCGTCAGGACAAGTAGGGTTAGCGTCAGGACAAGTAGGGTTAGCATCAGCACAACTAGGGTTAGCGTCAGGACAAGTAGGGTTAGCGTCAGGACAAGTAGGGTTAGCGTCAGGACAACTAGGGTTAGCGTCAGGACAACTAGGGTTAGCATCAGGACAACTAGGGTTAGCGTCAGGACAACTAGGATTAGCGTCAGGACAACTAGGGTTAGCGTCAGGACAACTAGGGTTAGCGTCAGGACAAGTAGGGTTAGCGTCAGGACAAGTAGGGTTAGCGTCAGGACAACTAGGGTTAGCGTCAGGACAACTAGGGTTAGCGTCAGGACAACTAGGGTTAGCGTGAGGACAACTAGGGTTAGCGTCAGGACAAGTAGGGTTAGCGTCAGGACAACTAGGGTTAGCGTCAGGACAACTAGGGTTAGCGTCAAGACAACTAGGGTTAGCGTCAGTACAACTAGGGTTAGCGTCAGGACAACTAGGGTTAGCGTCAGGACAAGTAGGGTTAGCGTCAGGACAACTAGGGTTAGCGTCAGGACAACTAGGGTTAGCATCAGGACAAGTAGAGTTCGCGTCAGGACAGCTAGGGTTAGCGTCAGGACAATTAGGGTTAGCGTCATGACAAGTAGGGTTAGCTTCAGGACAACTAGGGTTAGCATCAGGACAACTAGGGTTAGCGTCAGGACAACTAGGGTTAGCGTCAGGACATCTAGGGTTAGCGTCAGGACAACTAGGTTTAGCGTCAGGACAACTCGGGTTAGCGTCAGGACAATTAGGGTTAGCGTCAGGACAACTCGGGTTAGCGCCAGGACAACTCGGGTTAGCGTCAGGACAACTCGGGTTAGCGTCAGGACAACTCGGGTTAGCGTCAGGACAACTCGGGTTAGCGTCAGGGCAACTCGGGTTAGCGTCAGGACAACTCGGGTTAGCGTCAGGACAACTAGGGTTAGCGTCAGGACAACTAGGATTAGCGTCAGGACAACTAGGGTTAGCGTCAGGACAACTAGGGTTAGCGTCAGGACAACTAGGGTTAGCGTCAGGACAAGTAGGGTTAGCGTCAGGACAAGTAGGGTTAGCGTCAGGACAAGTAGGGTTAGCGTCAGGACAACTAGGGTTAGCGTCAGGACAACTAGGGTTAGCGTCAGGACAACTAGGGTTAGCGTCAGGACATCTAGGGTTAGCGTCAGGACAACTAGGGTTAGCGTCAGGACAACTAGGGTTAGCGTCAGGACAACTAGGGTTAGCGTCAGGACAAGTAGGGTTAGCGTCAGGACAACTAGGGTTAGCGTCAGGACAACTAGGGTTAGCGTCAGGACAACTAGGGTTAGCGTCAAGACAACTAGGGTTAGCGTCAGTACAACTAGGGTTAGCGTCAGGACAACTAGGGTTAGCGTCAGGACAACTAGGGTTAGCGTCAGGACAAGTAGGGTTAGCGTCAGGACAAGTAGTGTTAGCGTCAGGACAAGTAGGGTTAGCGTTAGGACAAGTAGGGTTAGCATCAGCACAACTAGGGTTAGCGTCAGGACAAGTAGGGTTAGCGTCAGGACAAGTAGGGTTAGCGTCAGGACAACTAGGGTTAGCGTCAGGACAACTAGGGTTAGCGTCAGGACAACTAGGGTTAGCGTCAGGACAACTAGAGTTAGCATCAGGACAACTAGGGTTAGCGTGAGGACAACTAGGGTTAGCGTGAGGACAACTAGGGTTAGCGTCAGGACAACTAGGGTTAGCGTCAGGACAAGTAGGGTTAGCGTCAAGACAACTAGGGTTAGCGTCAGTACAACTAGGGTTAGCGTCAGGACAACTAGGGTTAGCGTCAGGACAACTAGAGTTAGCGTCAGGACAACTAGGGTTAGCGTCAGGACAAGTAGGGTTAGCGTCAGGACAAGTAGGGTTAGCGTTAGGACAAGTAGGGTTAGCGTCAGGACAAGTAGGGTTAGCATCAGGACAACTAGGGTTAGCGTCAGGACAAGTAGGGTTAGCGTCAGGACAAGTAGGGTTAGCGTCAGGACAACTAGGGTTAGCGTCAGGACATCTAGGGTTAGCGTCAGGACAACTAGGGTTAGCGTCAGGACAACTAGGGTTAGCGTCAGGACAACTAGGGTTAGCGTCAGGACAAGTAGGTTTAGCGTCAGGACAACTAGGGTTAGCGTCAGGACAACTAGGGTTAGCATCAGGACAAGTAGAGTTCGCATCAGGACAGCTAGGGTTAGCGTCAGGACAACTAGGGTTAGAGTCATGACAAGTAGGGTTAGCTTCAGGACAACTAGGGTTAGCATCAGGACAACTAGGGTTAGCGTCAGGACAACTAGGGTTAGCGTCAGGACAACTAGGGTTAGCGTCAGGACAACTAGGTTTAGCATCAGGACAACTCGGGTTAGCGTCAGGACAATTGGGGTTAGCGTCAGGACAACTCGGGTTAGCGCCAGGACAACTCGGGTTAGCGTCAGGACAACTCGGGTTAGCGTCAGGATAACTCGGGTTAGCGTCAGGACAACTCGGGTTAGCGTCAGGACAACTCGGGTTAGCGTCAGGACAACTCGGGTTAGCGTCAGGGCAACTCGGATTAGCGTCAGGACAACTCGGGTTAGCGTCAGGACAACTCGGGTTAGCGTCAGGACAACTAGGGTTAGCGTCAGGACAACTAGGATTAGCGTCAGGACAACTAGGGTTAGCGTCAGGACAACTAGGGTTAGCGTCAGGACAACTAGGGTTAGCGTCAGGACAAGTAGGGTTAGCGTCAGGACAAGTAGGGTTAGCGTCAGGACAAGTAGGGTTAGCGTCAGGACAACTAGGGTTAGCGTCAGGACAACTAGGGTTAGCGTCAGGACAACTAGGGTTAGCGTCAGGACAAGTAGGGTTAGCGTCAGGACAACTAGGGTTAGCGTCAGGACAACTAGGGTTAGCGTCAGGACAACTAGGGTTAGCGTCAGTACAACTAGGGTTAGCGTCAGGACAACTAGGGTTAGCGTCAGGACAACTAGGGTTAGCGTCAGGACAAGTAGGGTTAGCGTCAGGACAAGTAGGGTTAGCGTCAGGACAAGTAGGGTTAGCGTTAGGACAAGTAGGGTTAGCATCAGCACAACTAGGGTTAGCGTCAGGACAAGTAGGGTTAGCGTCAGGACAAGTAGGGTTAGCGTCAGGACAACTAGGGTTAGCGTCAGGACAACTAGGGTTAGCGTCAGGACAACTAGGGTTAGCGTCAGTACAACTAGGATTAGCGTCAGGACAACTAGGGTTAGCGTCAGGACAACTAGGGTTAGCGTCAGGACAACTAGGGTTAGCGTCAGGACAAGTAGGGTTAGCGTCAGGACAAGTAGGGTTAGCGTCAGGACAACTAGGGTTAGCGTCAGGACAACTAGGGTTAGCGTCAGGACAACTAGGGTTAGCGTGAGGACAACTAGGGTTAGCGTCAGGACAAGTAGGGTTAGCGTCAGGACAACTAGGGTTAGCGTCATAACAACTAGGGTTAGCGTCAGGACAACTAGGGTTAGCGTCAAGACAACTAGGGTTAGCGTCAGTACAACTAGGGTTAGCGTCAGGACAACTAGGGTTAGCGTCAGGACAACTAGAGTTAGCGTCAGGACAACTAGGGTTAGCGTCAGGACAAGTAGGGTTAGCGTCAGGACAAGTAGGGTTAGCGTCAGGACAAGTAGGGTTAGCGTCAGGACAAGTAGGGTTAGCATCAGGACAACTAGGGTTAGCGTCAGGACAAGTAGGGTTAGCGTCAGGACAAGTAGGGTTAGCGTCAGGACAACTAGGGTTAGCGTCAGGACATCTAGGGTTAGTGTCAGGACAACTAGGGTTAGCGTCAGGACAACTAGGGTTAGCGTCAGGACAACTAGGGTTAGCGTCAGGACAAGTAGGGTTAGCGTCAGGACAACTAGGGTTAGCGTCAGGACAACTAGGGTTAGCGTCAGGACAAGTAGAGTTTGCGTCAGGACAGCTAGGGTTAGCGTCAGGACAACTAGGGTTAGCGTCATGACAAGTAGGGTTAGCTTCAGGACAACTAGGGTTAGCATCAGGACAACTAGGGTTAGCGTCAGGACAACTAGGGTTAGCGTCAGGACAACTAGGGTTAGCGTCAGGCCAACTAGGGTTAGCGTCAGGACAATTAGGGTTAGCGTCAGGACAACTCGGGTTAGCGTCAGGACAACTCGGGTTAGCGTCAGGACAACTCGGGTTAGCGTCAGGACAACTCGGGTTAGCGTCAGGGCAACTCGGGTTAGCGTCAGGACAACTAGGGTTAGCGTCAGGACAACTAGGGTTAGCGTCAGGACAAGTAGGGTTAGCGTCAGGACAAGTAGGGTTAGCGTCAGGACAAGTAGGGTTAGCGTCAGGACAACTAGGGTTAGCGTCAGGACAAGTAGGGTTAGCGTTAGGACAAGTAGGGTTAGCATCAGCACAACTAGGGTTAGCGTCAGGACAAGTAGGGTTAGCGTCAGGACAAGTAGGGTTAGCGTCAGGACAACTAGGGTTAGCGTCAGGACAACTAGGGTTAGCGTCAGGACAACTAGGGTTAGCGTCAGTACAACTAGGATTAGCGTCAGGACAACTAGGGTTAGCGTCAGGACAACTAGGGTTAGCGTCAGGACAACTAGGGTTAGCGTCAGGACAAGTAGGGTTAGCGTCAGGACAAGTAGGGTTAGCGTCAGGACAACTAGGGTTAGCGTCAGGACAACTAGGGTTAGCGTCAGGACAACTAGGGTTAGCGTGAGGACAACTAGGGTTAGCGTCAGGACAAGTAGGGTTAGCGTCAGGACAACTAGGGTTAGCGTCAGGACAACTAGGGTTAGCGTCAGGACAACTAGGGTTAGCGTCAAGACAACTAGGGTTAGCGTCAGTACAACTAGGGTTAGCGTCAGGACAACTAGGGTTAGCGTCAGGACAACTAGAGTTAGCGTCAGGACAACTAGGGTTAGCGTCAGGACAAGTAGGGTTAGCGTCAGGACAAGTAGGGTTAGCGTCAGGACAAGTAGGGTTAGCGTCAGGACAAGTAGGGTTAGCATCAGGACAACTAGGGTTAGCGTCAGGACAAGTAGGGTTAGCGTCAGGACAACTAGGGTTAGCGTCAGGACAACTAGGGTTAGCGTCAGGACAAGTAGGGTTAGCGTCAGGACAACTAGGGTTAGCGTCAGGACAACTAGGGTTAGCGTCAGGACAAGTAGAGTTCGCGTCAGGACAGCTAGGGTTAGCGTCAGGACAACTAGGGTTAGCGTCATGACAAGTAGGGTTAGCTTCAGGACAACTAGGGTTAGCATCAGGACAACTAGGGTTAGCGTCAGGACAACTAGGGTTAGCGTCAGGACAACTAGGGTTAGCGTCAGGACAACTCGGGTTAGCGTCAGGACAATTAGGGTTAGCGTCAGGACAACTCGGGTTAGCGTCAGGACAACTCGGGTTAGCGTCAGGACAACTTGGGTTAGCGTCAGGACAACTCGGGTTAGCGTCAGGACAACTCGGGTTAGCGTCAGGGCAACTCGGGTTAGCGTCAGGACAACTAGGGTTAGCGTCAGGACAACTAGGGTTAGCGTCAGGACAAGTAGGGTTAGCGTCAGGACAAGTAGGGTTAGCGTCAGGACAAGTAGGGTTAGCGTCAGGACAACTAGGGTTAGCGTCAGGACAAGTAGGGTTAGCGTTAGGACAAGTAGGGTTAGCATCAGCACAACTAGGGTTAGCGTCAGGACAAGTAGGGTTAGCGTCAGGACAAGTAGGGTTAGCGTCAGGACAACTAGGGTTAGCGTCAGGACAACTAGGGTTAGCGTCAGGACAACTAGGGTTAGCGTCAGTACAACTAGGATTAGCGTCAGGACAACTAGGGTTAGCGTCAGGACAACTAGGGTTAGCGTCAGGACAACTAGGGTTAGCGTCAGGACAAGTAGGGTTAGCGTCAGGACAAGTAGGGTTAGCGTCAGGACAACTAGGGTTAGCGTCAGGACAACTAGGGTTAGCGTCAGGACAACTAGGGTTAGCGTGAGGACAACTAGGGTTAGCGTCAGGACAAGTAGGGTTAGCGTCAGGACAACTAGGGTTAGCGTCAGGACAACTAGGGTTAGCGTCAGGACAACTAGGGTTAGCGTCAAGACAACTAGGGTTAGCGTCAGTACAACTAGGGTTAGCGTCAGGACAACTAGGGTTAGCGTCAGGACAACTAGAGTTAGCGTCAGGACAACTAGGGTTAGCGTCAGGACAAGTAGGGTTAGCGTCAGGACAAGTAGGGTTAGCGTCAGGACAAGTAGGGTTAGCGTCAGGACAAGTAGGGTTAGCATCAGGACAACTAGGGTTAGCGTCAGGACAAGTAGGGTTAGCGTCAGGACAACTAGGGTTAGCGTCAGGACAACTAGGGTTAGCGTCAGGACAAGTAGGGTTAGCGTCAGGACAACTAGGGTTAGCGTCAGGACAACTAGGGTTAGCGTCAGGACAAGTAGAGTTCGCGTCAGGACAGCTAGGGTTAGCGTCAGGACAACTAGGGTTAGCGTCATGACAAGTAGGGTTAGCTTCAGGACAACTAGGGTTAGCATCAGGACAACTAGGGTTAGCGTCAGGACAACTAGGGTTAGCGTCAGGACAACTAGGGTTAGCGTCAGGACAACTCGGGTTAGCGTCAGGACAATTAGGGTTAGCGTCAGGACAACTCGGGTTAGCGTCAGGACAACTCGGGTTAGCGTCAGGACAACTCGTGTTAGCGTCAGGACAACTCGGGTTAGCGTCAGGGCAACTCGGGTTAGCGTCAGGACAACTAGGGTTAGCGTCAGGACAACTAGGGTTAGCGTCAGGACAAGTAGGGTTAGCGTCAGGACAAGTAGGGTTAGCGTCAGGACAAGTAGGGTTAGCGTCAGGACAACTAGGGTTAGCGTCAGGACAACTAGGGTTAGCGTCAGGACAACTAGGGTTAGCGTCAGTACAACTAGGGTTAGCGTCAGGACAACTAGGGTTAGCGTCAGGACAACTAGGGTTAGCGTCAGGACAAGTAGGGTTAGCGTCAGGACAAGTAGGGTTAGCGTCAGGACAAGTAGGGTTAGCGTTAGGACAAGTAGGGTTAGCATCAGCACAACTAGGGTTAGCGTCAGGACAAGTAGGGTTAGCGTCAGGACAAGTAGGGTTAGCGTCAGGACAACTAGGGTTAGCGTCAGGACAACTAGGGTTAGCGTCAGGACAACTAGGGTTAGCGTCAGGACAACTAGGGTTAGCGTCAGGACAAGTAGGGTTAGCGTCAGGACAACTAGGGTTAGCGTCAGGACAACTAGGGTTAGCATCAGGACAAGTAGAGTTCGCGTCAGGACAGCTAGGGTTAGCGTCAGGACAACTAGGGTTAGAGTCATGACAAGTAGGGTTAGCTTCAGGACAACTAGGGTTAGCATCAGGACAACTAGGGTTAGCGTCAGGACAAGTAGGGTTAGCGTCAGGACAACTAGGGTTAGCGTCAGGACAACTAGAGTTAGCATCAGGACAACTAGGGTTAGCGTGAGGACAACTAGGGTTAGCGTCAGGACAAGTAGGGTTAGCGTCAGGACAACTAGGGTTAGCGTCAGGACAACTAGGGTTAGTGTCAGGACAACTAGGGTTAGCGTCAGGACAACTAGAGTTAGCGTCAGGACAACTAGGGTTAGCGTCAGGACAAGTAGGGTTAGCGTCAGGACAAGTAGGGTTAGCGTCAGGACAAGTAGGGTTAGCATCAGGACAACTAGGGTTAGCGTCAGGACAAGTAGGGTTAGCGTCAGGACAAGTAGGGTTAGCGTCAGGACAACTAGGGTTAGCGTCAGGACATCTAGGGTTAGCGTCAGGACAACTAGGGTTAGCGTCAGGACAACTAGGGTTAGCGTCAGGACAACTAGGGTTAGCGTCAGGACAAGTAGGGTTAGCGTCAGGACAACTAGGGTTAGCGTCAGGACAACTAGGGTTAGCGTCAGGACAAGTAGAGTTCGCGTCAGGACAGCTAGGGTTAGCGTCAGGACAACTAGGGTTAGAGTCATGACAAGTAGGGTTAGCTTCAGGACAACTAGGGTTAGCATCAGGACAACTAGGGTTAGCGTCAGGACAACTAGGGTTAGCGTCAGGACAACTAGGGTTAGCGTCAGGACAACTAGGTTTAGCGTCAGGACAACTCGGGTTAGCGTCAGGACAATTAGGGTTAGCGTCAGGACAACTCGGGTTAGCGCCAGGGCAACTCGGGTTAGCGTCAGGACAACTCGGGTTAGCGTCAGGACAACTCGGGTTAGCGTCAGGACAACTCGGGTTAGCGTCAGGGCAACTCGGGTTAGCGTCAGGACAACTCGGGTTAGCGTCAGGACAACTCGGGTTAGCGTCAGGACAACTAGGGTTAGCGTCAGGACAACTAGGATTAGCGTCAGGACAACTAGGGTTAGCGTCAGGACAACTAGGGTTAGCGTCAGGACAACTAGGGTTAGCGTCAGGACAAGTAGGGTTAGCGTCAGGACAAGTAGGGTTAGCGTCAGGACAAGTAGGGTTAGCGTCAGGACAACTAGGGTTAGGGTCAGGACAACTAGGGTTAGCGTCAGGACAACTAGGGTTAGCGTCAGGACAAGTAGGGTTAGCGTCAGGACAACTAGGGTTAGCATCAGGACAACTAGGGTTAGCGTCAGGACAACTAGGGTTAGCGTCAGGACAACTAGGGTTAGCGTCAGGACAACTAGGGTTAGCGTCAGGACAACTCGGGTTAGCGTCAGGACAATTAGGGTTAGCGTCAGGACAACTCGGGTTAGCGTCAGGACAACTCGGGTTAGCGTCAGGACAACTCGGGTTAGCGTCAGGACAACTCGGGTTAGCGTCAGGACAACTCGGGTTAGCGTCAGGGCAACTCGGGTTAGCGTCAGGACAACTAGGGTTAGCGTCAGGACAACTAGGGTTAGCGTCAGGACAAGTAGGGTTAGCGTCAGGACAAGTAGGGTTAGCGTCAGGACAAGTAGGGTTAGCGTCAGGACAACTAGGGTTAGCGTCAGGACAACTAGGGTTAGCGTCAGGACAACTAGGGTTAGCGTCAGGACAAGTAGGGTTAGCGTCAGGACAACTAGGGTTAGCGTCAGGACAACTAGGGTTAGCGTCAGGACAACTAGGGTTAGCGTCAGGACAACTAGGGTTAGCGTCAGGACAAGTAGGGTTAGCGTCAGGACAAGTAGGGTTAGCGTTAGGACAAGTAGGGTTAGCATCAGCACAACTAGGGTTAGCGTCAGGACAAGTAGGGTTAGCGTCAGGACAAGTAGGGTTAGCGTCAGGACAACTAGGGTTAGCGTCAGGACAACTAGGGTTAGCGTCAGGACAACTAGGGTTAGCGTCAGTACAACTAGGATTAGCGTCAGGACAACTAGGGTTAGCGTCAGGACAACTAGGGTTAGCGTCAGGACAAGTAGGGTTAGCGTCAGGACAAGTAGGGTTAGCGTCAGGACAACTAGGGTTAGCGTCAGGACAACTAGGGTTAGCGTCAGTACAACTAGGATTAGCGTCAGGACAACTAGGGTTAGCGTCAGGACAACTAGGGTTAGCGTCAGGACAAGTAGGGTTAGCGTCAGGACAAGTAGGGTTAGCGTCAGGACAACTAGGGTTAGCGTCAGGACAACTAGGGTTAGCGTCAGTACAACTAGGGTTAGCGTCAGGACAACTAGGGTTAGCGTCAGGACAACTAGGTTTAGCGTCAGGACAAGTAGGGTTAGCGTCAGGACAAGTAGGGTTAGCGTCAGGACAAGTAGGGTTAGCGTTAGGACAAGTAGGGTTAGCATCAGCACAACTAGGGTTAGCGTCAGGACAAGTAGGGTTAGCGTCAGGACAAGTAGGGTTAGCGTCAGGACAACTAGGGTTAGCGTCAGGACAACTAGGGTTAGCGTCAGGACAAGTAGGGTTAGCGTCAGGACAAGTAGGGTTAGCGTCAGGACAAGTAGGGTTAGCGTCAGGACAACTAGGGTTAGCGTCAGGACAAGTAGGGTTAGCGTTAGGACAAGTAGGGTTAGCATCAGCACAACTAGGGTTAGCGTCAGGACAAGTAGGGTTAGCGTCAGGACAAGTAGGGTTAGCGTCAGGACAACTAGGGTTAGCGTCAGGACAACTAGGGTTAGCGTCAGGACAACTAGGGTTAGCGTCAGTACAACTAGGATTAGCGTCAGGACAACTAGGGTTAGCGTCAGGACAACTAGGGTTAGCGTCAGGACAACTAGGGTTAGCGTCAGGACAAGTAGGGTTAGCGTCAGGACAAGTAGGGTTAGCGTCAGGACAACTAGGGTTAGCGTCAGGACAACTAGGGTTAGCGTCAGGACAACTAGGGTTAGCGTGAGGACAACTAGGGTTAGCGTCAGGACAAGTAGGGTTAGCGTCAGGACAACTAGGGTTAGCGTCAGGACAACTAGGGTTAGCGTCAGGACAACTAGGGTTAGCGACAAGACAACTAGGGTTAGCGTCAGTACAACTAGGGTTAGCGTCAGGACAACTAGGGTTAGCGTCAGGACAACTAGAGTTAGCGTCAGGACAACTAGGGTTAGCGTCAGGACAAGTAGGGTTAGCGTCAGGACAAGTAGGGTTAGCGTCAGGACAAGTAGGGTTAGCATCAGGACAACTAGGGTTAGCATCAGGACAAGTAGGGTTAGCGTCAGGACAACTAGGGTTAGCGTCAGGACAACTAGGGTTAGCGTCAGGACAAGTAGGGTTAGCGTCAGGACAACTAGGGTTAGCGTCAGGACAACTAGGGTTAGCGTCAGGACAAGTAGAGTTCGCGTCAGGACAGCTAGGGTTAGCGTCAGGACAACTAGGGTTAGCGTCATGACAAGTAGGGTTAGCTTCAGGACAACTAGGGTTAGCATCAGGACAACTAGGGTTAGCGTCAGGACAACTAGGGTTAGCGTCAGGACAACTAGGGTTAGCGTCAGGACAACTCGGGTTAGCGTCAGGACAATTAGGGTTAGCGTCAGGACAACTCGGGTTAGCGTCAGGACAACTCGGGTTAGCGTCAGGACAACTTGGGTTAGCGTCAGGACAACTCGGGTTAGCGTCAGGACAACTCGGGTTAGCGTCAGGGCAACTCGGGTTAGCGTCAGGACAACTAGGGTTAGCGTCAGGACAACTAGGGTTAGCGTCAGGACAAGTAGGGTTAGCGTCAGGACAACTAGGGTTAGCGTCAGGACAAGTAGGGTTAGCGTTAGGACAAGTAGGGTTAGCATCAGCACAACTAGGGTTAGCGTCAGGACAAGTAGGGTTAGCGTCAGGACAAGTAGGGTTAGCGTCAGGACAACTAGGGTTAGCGTCAGGACAACTAGGGTTAGCGTCAGGACAACTAGGGTTAGCGTCAGTACAACTAGGATTAGCGTCAGGACAACTAGGGTTAGCGTCAGGACAAGTAGGGTTAGCGTCAGGACAAGTAGGGTTAGCGTCAGGACAACTAGGGTTAGCGTCAGGACAAGTAGGGTTAGCGTTAGGACAAGTAGGGTTAGCATCAGCACAACTAGGGTTAGCGTCAGGACAAGTAGGGTTAGCGTCAGGACAAGTAGGGTTAGCGTCAGGACAACTAGGGTTAGCGTCAGGACAACTAGGGTTAGCGTCAGGACAACTAGGGTTAGCGTCAGTACAACTAGGATTAGCGTCAGGACAACTAGGGTTAGCGTCAGGACAACTAGGGTTAGCGTCAGGACAACTAGGGTTAGCGTCAGGACAAGTAGGGTTAGCGTCAGGACAAGTAGGGTTAGCGTCAGGACAACTAGGGTTAGCGTCAGGACAACTAGGGTTAGCGTCAGGACAACTAGGGTTAGCGTGAGGACAACTAGGGTTAGCGTCAGGACAAGTAGGGTTAGCGTCAGGACAACTAGGGTTAGCGTCAGGACAACTAGGGTTAGCGTCAGGACAACTCGGGTTAGCGTCAGGACAACTCGGGTTAGCGTCAGGACAACTCGGGTTAGCGTCAGGGCAACTCGGGTTAGCGTCAGGACAACTAGGGTTAGCGTCAGGACAACTAGGGTTAGCGTCATTACAAGTAGGGTTAGCGTCAGGACAAGTAGGGTTAGCGTCAGGACAAGTAGGGTTAGCGTCAGGACAACTAGGGTTAGCGTCAGGACAACTAGGGTTAGCGTCAGGACAACTAGGGTTAGCGTCAGGACAAGTAGGGTTAGCGTCAGGACAACTAGGGTTAGCGTCAGGACAACTAGGGTTAGCGTCAGGACAACTAGGGTTAGCGTCAGGACAACTAGGGTTAGCGTCAGGACAACTAGGGTTAGCGTCAGGACAAGTAGGGTTAGCGTCAGGACAAGTAGGGTTAGCGTTAGGACAAGTAGGGTTAGCATCAGCACAACTAGGGTTAGCGTCAGGACAAGTAGGGTTAGCGTCAGGACAAGTAGGGTTAGCGTCAGGACAAGTAGGGTTAGCGTCAGGACAACTAGGGTTAGCGTCAGGACAACTAGGGTTAGCGTCAGGACAACTAGGGTTAGCGTCAGTACAACTAGGATTAGCGTCAGGACAACTAGGGTTAGCGTCAGGACAACTAGGGTTAGCGTCAGGACAAGTAGGGTTAGCGTCAGGACAAGTAGGGTTAGCGTCAGGACAACTAGGGTTAGCGTCAGGACAACTAGGGTTAGCGTCAGTACAACTAGGATTAGCGTCAGGACAACTAGGGTTAGCGTCAGGACAACTAGGGTTAGCGTCAGGACAAGTAGGGTTAGCGTCAGGACAAGTAGGGTTAGCGTCAGGACAACTAGGGTTAGCGTCAGGACAAGTAGGGTTAGCGTCAGGACAAGTAGGGTTAGCGTTAGGACAAGTAGGGTTAGCATCAGCACAACTAGGGTTAGCGTCAGGACAAGTAGGGTTAGCGTCAGGACAAGTAGGGTTAGCGTCAGGACAACTAGGGTTAGCGTCAGGACAACTAGGGTTAGCGTCAGGACAAGTAGGGTTAGCGTCAGGACAAGTAGGGTTAGCGTCAGGACAAGTAGGGTTAGCGTCAGGACAACTAGGGTTAGCGTCAGGACAAGTAGGGTTAGCGTTAGGACAAGTAGGGTTAGCATCAGCACAACTAGGGTTAGCGTCAGGACAAGTAGGGTTAGCGTCAGGACAAGTAGGGTTAGCGTCAGGACAACTAGGGTTAGCGTCAGGACAACTAGGGTTAGCGTCAGGACAACTAGGGTTAGCGTCAGTACAACTAGGATTAGCGTCAGGACAACTAGGGTTAGCGTCAGGACAACTAGGGTTAGCGTCAGGACAACTAGGGTTAGCGTCAGGACAAGTAGGGTTAGCGTCAGGACAAGTAGGGTTAGCGTCAGGACAACTAGGGTTAGCGTCAGGACAACTAGGGTTAGCGTCAGGACAACTAGGGTTAGCGTGAGGACAACTAGGGTTAGCGTCAGGACAAGTAGGGTTAGCGTCAGGACAACTAGGGTTAGCGTCAGGACAACTAGGGTTAGCGTCAGGACAACTAGGGTTAGCGACAAGACAACTAGGGTTAGCGTCAGTACAACTAGGGTTAGCGTCAGGACAACTAGGGTTAGCGTCAGGACAACTAGAGTTAGCGTCAGGACAACTAGGGTTAGCGTCAGGACAAGTAGGGTTAGCGTCAGGACAAGTAGGGTTAGCGTCAGGACAAGTAGGGTTAGCATCAGGACAACTAGGGTTAGCGTCAGGACAAGTAGGGTTAGCGTCAGGACAACTAGGGTTAGCGTCAGGACAAGTAGGGTTAGCGTCAGGACAACTAGGGTTAGCGTCAGGACAACTAGGGTTAGCGTCAGGACAAGTAGAGTTCGCGTCAGGACAGCTAGGGTTAGCGTCAGGACAACTAGGGTTAGCGTCATGACAAGTAGGGTTAGCTTCAGGACAACTAGGGTTAGCATCAGGACAACTAGGGTTAGCGTCAGGACAACTAGGGTTAGCGTCAGGACAACTAGGGTTAGCGTCAGGACAACTCGGGTTAGCGTCAGGACAATTAGGGTTAGCGTCAGGACAACTCGGGTTAGCGTCAGGACAACTCGGGTTAGCGTCAGGACAACTTGGGTTAGCGTCAGGACAACTCGGGTTAGCGTCAGGACAACTCGGGTTAGCGTCAGGGCAACTCGGGTTAGCGTCAGGACAACTAGGGTTAGCGTCAGGACAACTAGGGTTAGCGTCAGGACAAGTAGGGTTAGCGTCAGGACAACTAGGGTTAGCGTCAGGACAAGTAGGGTTAGCGTTAGGACAAGTAGGGTTAGCATCAGCACAACTAGGGTTAGCGTCAGGACAAGTAGGGTTAGCGTCAGGACAAGTAGGGTTAGCGTCAGGACAACTAGGGTTAGCGTCAGGACAACTAGGGTTAGCGTCAGGACAACTAGGGTTAGCGTCAGTACAACTAGGATTAGCGTCAGGACAACTAGGGTTAGCGTCAGGACAAGTAGGGTTAGCGTCAGGACAAGTAGGGTTAGCGTCAGGACAACTAGGGTTAGCGTCAGGACAAGTAGGGTTAGCGTTAGGACAAGTAGGGTTAGCATCAGCACAACTAGGGTTAGCGTCAGGACAAGTAGGGTTAGCGTCAGGACAAGTAGGGTTAGCGTCAGGACAACTAGGGTTAGCGTCAGGACAACTAGGGTTAGCGTCAGGACAACTAGGGTTAGCGTCAGTACAACTAGGATTAGCGTCAGGACAACTAGGGTTAGCGTCAGGACAACTAGGGTTAGCGTCAGGACAACTAGGGTTAGCGTCAGGACAAGTAGGGTTAGCGTCAGGACAACTAGGGTTAGCGTCAGGACAACTAGGGTTAGCGTCAGGACAACTAGGGTTAGCGTGAGGACAACTAGGGTTAGCGTCAGGACAAGTAGGGTTAGCGTCAGGACAACTAGGGTTAGCGTCAGGACAACTAGGGTTAGCGTCAGGACAACTAGGGTTAGCGTCAAGACAACTAGGGTTAGCGTCAGTACAACTAGGGTTAGCGTCAGGACAACTAGGGTTAGCGTCAGGACAACTAGAGTTAGCGTCAGGACAACTAGGGTTAGCGTCAGGACAAGTAGGGTTAGCGTCAGGACAAGTAGGGTTAGCGTCAGGACAAGTAGGGTTAGCGTCAGGACAAGTAGGGTTAGCATCAGGACAACTAGGGTTAGCGTCAGGACAAGTAGGGTTAGCGTCAGGACAACTAGGGTTAGCGTCAGGACAAGTAGGGTTAGCGTTAGGACAAGTAGGGTTAGCATCAGCACAACTAGGGTTAGCGTCAGGACAAGTAGGGTTAGCGTCAGGACAAGTAGGGTTAGCGTCAGGACAACTAGGGTTAGCGTCAGGACAACTAGGGTTAGCGTCAGGACAACTAGGGTTAGCGTCAGTACAACTAGGATTAGCGTCAGGACAACTAGGGTTAGCGTCAGGACAACTAGGGTTAGCGTCAGGACAACTAGGGTTAGCGTCAGGACAAGTAGGGTTAGCGTCAGGACAAGTAGGGTTAGCGTCAGGACAACTAGGGTTAGCGTCAGGACAACTAGGGTTAGCGTCAGGACAACTAGGGTTAGCGTGAGGACAACTAGGGTAAGCGTCAGGACAACTAGGGTTAGCGTCAAGACAACTAGGGTTAGCGTCAGTACAACTAGGGTTAGCGTCAGGACAACTAGGGTTAGCGTCAGGACAAGTAGGGTTAGCGTTAGGACAAGTAGGGTTAGCATCAGCACAACTAGGGTTAGCGTCAGGACAAGTAGGGTTAGCGTCAGGACAAGTAGGGTTAGCGTCAGGACAACTAGGGTTAGCGTCAGGACAACTAGGGTTAGCGTCAGGACAACTAGGGTTAGCGTCAGTACAACTAGGATTAGCGTCAGGACAACTAGGGTTAGCGTCAGGACAACTAGGGTTAGCGTCAGGACAACTAGGGTTAGCGTCAGGACAAGTAGGGTTAGCGTCAGGACAAGTAGGGTTAGCGTCAGGACAACTAGGGTTAGCGTCAGGACAACTAGGGTTAGCGTCAGGACAACTAGGGTTAGCGTGAGGACAACTAGGGTTAGCGTCAGGACAAGTAGGGTTAGCGTCAGGACAACTAGGGTTAGCGTCAGGACAACTAGGGTTAGCGTCAGGACAACTAGGGTTAGCGACAAGACAACTAGGGTTAGCGTCAGTACAACTAGGGTTAGCGTCAGGACAACTAGGGTTAGCGTCAGGACAACTAGAGTTAGCGTCAGGACAACTAGGGTTAGCGTCAGGACAAGTAGGGTTAGCGTCAGGACAAGTAGGGTTAGCGTCAGGACAAGTAGGGTTAGCATCAGGACAACTAGGGTTAGCATCAGGACAAGTAGGGTTAGCGTCAGGACAACTAGGGTTAGCGTCAGGACAACTAGGGTTAGCGTCAGGACAAGTAGGGTTAGCGTCAGGACAACTAGGGTTAGCGTCAGGACAACTAGGGTTAGCGTCAGGACAAGTAGAGTTCGCGTCAGGACAGCTAGGGTTAGCGTCAGGACAACTAGGGTTAGCGTCATGACAAGTAGGGTTAGCTTCAGGACAACTAGGGTTAGCATCAGGACAACTAGGGTTAGCGTCAGGACAACTAGGGTTAGCGTCAGGACAACTAGGGTTAGCGTCAGGACAACTCGGGTTAGCGTCAGGACAATTAGGGTTAGCGTCAGGACAACTCGGGTTAGCGTCAGGACAACTCGGGTTAGCGTCAGGACAACTTGGGTTAGCGTCAGGACAACTCGGGTTAGCGTCAGGACAACTCGGGTTAGCGTCAGGGCAACTCGGGTTAGCGTCAGGACAACTAGGGTTAGCGTCAGGACAACTAGGGTTAGCGTCAGGACAAGTAGGGTTAGCGTCAGGACAACTAGGGTTAGCGTCAGGACAAGTAGGGTTAGCGTTAGGACAAGTAGGGTTAGCATCAGCACAACTAGGGTTAGCGTCAGGACAAGTAGGGTTAGCGTCAGGACAAGTAGGGTTAGCGTCAGGACAACTAGGGTTAGCGTCAGGACAACTAGGGTTAGCGTCAGGACAACTAGGGTTAGCGTCAGTACAACTAGGATTAGCGTCAGGACAACTAGGGTTAGCGTCAGGACAAGTAGGGTTAGCGTCAGGACAAGTAGGGTTAGCGTCAGGACAACTAGGGTTAGCGTCAGGACAAGTAGGGTTAGCGTTAGGACAAGTAGGGTTAGCATCAGCACAACTAGGGTTAGCGTCAGGACAAGTAGGGTTAGCGTCAGGACAAGTAGGGTTAGCGTCAGGACAACTAGGGTTAGCGTCAGGACAACTAGGGTTAGCGTCAGGACAACTAGGGTTAGCGTCAGTACAACTAGGATTAGCGTCAGGACAACTAGGGTTAGCGTCAGGACAACTAGGGTTAGCGTCAGGACAACTAGGGTTAGCGTCAGGACAAGTAGGGTTAGCGTCAGGACAAGTAGGGTTAGCGTCAGGACAACTAGGGTTAGCGTCAGGACAACTAGGGTTAGCGTCAGGACAACTAGGGTTAGCGTGAGGACAACTAGGGTTAGCGTCAGGACAAGTAGGGTTAGCGTCAGGACAACTAGGGTTAGCGTCAGGACAACTAGGGTTAGCGTCAGGACAACTCGGGTTAGCGTCAGGACAACTCGGGTTAGCGTCAGGACAACTCGGGTTAGCGTCAGGGCAACTCGGGTTAGCGTCAGGACAACTAGGGTTAGCGTCAGGACAACTAGGGTTAGCGTCATTACAAGTAGGGTTAGCGTCAGGACAAGTAGGGTTAGCGTCAGGACAAGTAGGGTTAGCGTCAGGACAACTAGGGTTAGCGTCAGGACAACTAGGGTTAGCGTCAGGACAACTAGGGTTAGCGTCAGGACAAGTAGGGTTAGCGTCAGGACAACTAGGGTTAGCGTCAGGACAACTAGGGTTAGCGTCAGGACAACTAGGGTTAGCGTCAGGACAACTAGGGTTAGCGTCAGGACAACTAGGGTTAGCGTCAGGACAAGTAGGGTTAGCGTCAGGACAAGTAGGGTTAGCGTTAGGACAAGTAGGGTTAGCATCAGCACAACTAGGGTTAGCGTCAGGACAAGTAGGGTTAGCGTCAGGACAAGTAGGGTTAGCGTCAGGACAACTAGGGTTAGCGTCAGGACAACTAGGGTTAGCGTCAGGACAACTAGGGTTAGCGTCAGTACAACTAGGATTAGCGTCAGGACAACTAGGGTTAGCGTCAGGACAACTAGGGTTAGCGTCAGGACAAGTAGGGTTAGCGTCAGGACAAGTAGGGTTAGCGTCAGGACAACTAGGGTTAGCGTCAGGACAACTAGGGTTAGCGTCAGTACAACTAGGATTAGCGTCAGGACAACTAGGGTTAGCGTCAGGACAACTAGGGTTAGCGTCAGGACAAGTAGGGTTAGCGTCAGGACAAGTAGGGTTAGCGTCAGGACAACTAGGGTTAGCGTCAGGACAAGTAGGGTTAGCGTCAGGACAAGTAGGGTTAGCGTTAGGACAAGTAGGGTTAGCATCAGCACAACTAGGGTTAGCGTCAGGACAAGTAGGGTTAGCGTCAGGACAAGTAGGGTTAGCGTCAGGACAACTAGGGTTAGCGTCAGGACAACTAGGGTTAGCGTCAGGACAAGTAGGGTTAGCGTCAGGACAAGTAGGGTTAGCGTCAGGACAAGTAGGGTTAGCGTCAGGACAACTAGGGTTAGCGTCAGGACAAGTAGGGTTAGCGTTAGGACAAGTAGGGTTAGCATCAGCACAACTAGGGTTAGCGTCAGGACAAGTAGGGTTAGCGTCAGGACAAGTAGGGTTAGCGTCAGGACAACTAGGGTTAGCGTCAGGACAACTAGGGTTAGCGTCAGGACAACTAGGGTTAGCGTCAGTACAACTAGGATTAGCGTCAGGACAACTAGGGTTAGCGTCAGGACAACTAGGGTTAGCGTCAGGACAACTAGGGTTAGCGTCAGGACAAGTAGGGTTAGCGTCAGGACAAGTAGGGTTAGCGTCAGGACAACTAGGGTTAGCGTCAGGACAACTAGGGTTAGCGTCAGGACAACTAGGGTTAGCGTGAGGACAACTAGGGTTAGCGTCAGGACAAGTAGGGTTAGCGTCAGGACAACTAGGGTTAGCGTCAGGACAACTAGGGTTAGCGTCAGGACAACTAGGGTTAGCGACAAGACAACTAGGGTTAGCGTCAGTACAACTAGGGTTAGCGTCAGGACAACTAGGGTTAGCGTCAGGACAACTAGAGTTAGCGTCAGGACAACTAGGGTTAGCGTCAGGACAAGTAGGGTTAGCGTCAGGACAAGTAGGGTTAGCGTCAGGACAAGTAGGGTTAGCATCAGGACAACTAGGGTTAGCGTCAGGACAAGTAGGGTTAGCGTCAGGACAACTAGGGTTAGCGTCAGGACAACTAGGGTTAGCGTCAGGACAAGTAGGGTTAGCGTCAGGACAACTAGGGTTAGCGTCAGGACAACTAGGGTTAGCGTCAGGACAAGTAGAGTTCGCGTCAGGACAGCTAGGGTTAGCGTCAGGACAACTAGGGTTAGCGTCATGACAAGTAGGGTTAGCTTCAGGACAACTAGGGTTAGCATCAGGACAACTAGGGTTAGCGTCAGGACAACTAGGGTTAGCGTCAGGACAACTAGGGTTAGCGTCAGGACAACTCGGGTTAGCGTCAGGACAATTAGGGTTAGCGTCAGGACAACTCGGGTTAGCGTCAGGACAACTCGGGTTAGCGTCAGGACAACTTGGGTTAGCGTCAGGACAACTCGGGTTAGCGTCAGGACAACTCGGGTTAGCGTCAGGGCAACTCGGGTTAGCGTCAGGACAACTAGGGTTAGCGTCAGGACAACTAGGGTTAGCGTCAGGACAAGTAGGGTTAGCGTCAGGACAACTAGGGTTAGCGTCAGGACAAGTAGGGTTAGCGTTAGGACAAGTAGGGTTAGCATCAGCACAACTAGGGTTAGCGTCAGGACAAGTAGGGTTAGCGTCAGGACAAGTAGGGTTAGCGTCAGGACAACTAGGGTTAGCGTCAGGACAACTAGGGTTAGCGTCAGGACAACTAGGGTTAGCGTCAGTACAACTAGGATTAGCGTCAGGACAACTAGGGTTAGCGTCAGGACAAGTAGGGTTAGCGTCAGGACAAGTAGGGTTAGCGTCAGGACAACTAGGGTTAGCGTCAGGACAAGTAGGGTTAGCGTTAGGACAAGTAGGGTTAGCATCAGCACAACTAGGGTTAGCGTCAGGACAAGTAGGGTTAGCGTCAGGACAAGTAGGGTTAGCGTCAGGACAACTAGGGTTAGCGTCAGGACAACTAGGGTTAGCGTCAGGACAACTAGGGTTAGCGTCAGTACAACTAGGATTAGCGTCAGGACAACTAGGGTTAGCGTCAGGACAACTAGGGTTAGCGTCAGGACAACTAGGGTTAGCGTCAGGACAAGTAGGGTTAGTGTCAGGACAACTAGGGTTAGCGTCAGGACAACTAGGGTTAGCGTCAGGACAACTAGGGTTAGCGTGAGGACAACTAGGGTTAGCGTCAGGACAAGTAGGGTTAGCGTCAGGACAACTAGGGTTAGCGTCAGGACAACTAGGGTTAGCGTCAGGACAACTAGGGTTAGCGTCAAGACAACTAGGGTTAGCGTCAGTACAACTAGGGTTAGCGTCAGGACAACTAGGGTTAGCGTCAGGACAACTAGAGTTAGCGTCAGGACAACTAGGGTTAGCGTCAGGACAAGTAGGGTTAGCGTCAGGACAAGTAGGGTTAGCGTCAGGACAAGTAGGGTTAGCGTCAGGACAAGTAGGGTTAGCATCAGGACAACTAGGGTTAGCGTCAGGACAAGTAGGGTTAGCGTCAGGACAACTAGGGTTAGCGTCAGGACAAGTAGGGTTAGCGTTAGGACAAGTAGGGTTAGCATCAGCACAACTAGGGTTAGCGTCAGGACAAGTAGGGTTAGCGTCAGGACAAGTAGGGTTAGCGTCAGGACAACTAGGGTTAGCGTCAGGACAACTAGGGTTAGCGTCAGGACAACTAGGGTTAGCGTCAGTACAACTAGGATTAGCGTCAGGACAACTAGGGTTAGCGTCAGGACAACTAGGGTTAGCGTCAGGACAACTAGGGTTAGCGTCAGGACAAGTAGGGTTAGCGTCAGGACAAGTAGGGTTAGCGTCAGGACAACTAGGGTTAGCGTCAGGACAACTAGGGTTAGCGTCAGGACAACTAGGGTTAGCGTGAGGACAACTAGGGTAAGCGTCAGGACAACTAGGGTTAGCGTCAAGACAACTAGGGTTAGCGTCAGTACAACTAGGGTTAGCGTCAGGACAACTAGGGTTAGCGTCAGGACAACTAGAGTTAGCGTCAGGACAACTAGGGTTAGCGTCAGGACAAGTAGGGTTAGCGTCAGGACAAGTAGGGTTAGCGTCAGGACAAGTAGGGTTAGCGTCAGGACAAGTAGGGTTAGCATCAGGACAACTAGGGTTAGCGTCAGGACAAGTAGGGTTTGCGTCAGGACAACTAGGGTTAGCGTCAGGACAACTAGGGTTAGCGTCAGGACAAGTAGGGTTAGCGTCAGGACAACTAGGGTTAGCGTCAGGACAACTAGGGTTAGCGTCAGGACAAGTAGAGTTCGCGTCAGGACAGCTAGGGTTAGCGTCAGGACAACTAGGGTTAGCGTCATGACAAGTAGGGTTAGCTTCAGGACAACTAGGGTTAGCATCAGGACAACTAGGGTTAGCGTCAGGACAACTAGGGTTAGCGTCAGGACAACTAGGGTTAGCGTCAGGACAACTCGGGTTAGCGTCAGGACAATTAGGGTTAGCGTCAGGACAACTCGGGTTAGCGTCAGGACAACTCGGGTTAGCGTCAGGACAACTTGGGTTAGCGTCAGGACAACTCGGGTTAGCGTCAGGACAACTCGGGTTAGCGTCAGGGCAACTCGGGTTAGCGTCAGGACAACTAGGGTTAGCGTCAGGACAACTAGGGTTAGCGTCAGGACAAGTAGGGTTAGCGTCAGGACAACTAGGGTTAGCGTCAGGACAAGTAGGGTTAGCGTTAGGACAAGTAGGGTTAGCATCAGCACAACTAGGGTTAGCGTCAGGACAAGTAGGGTTAGCGTCAGGACAAGTAGGGTTAGCGTCAGGACAACTAGGGTTAGCGTCAGGACAACTAGGGTTAGCGTCAGGACAACTAGGGTTAGCGTCAGTACAACTAGGATTAGCGTCAGGACAACTAGGGTTAGCGTCAGGACAAGTAGGGTTAGCGTCAGGACAAGTAGGGTTAGCGTCAGGACAACTAGGGTTAGCGTCAGGACAAGTAGGGTTAGCGTTAGGACAAGTAGGGTTAGCATCAGCACAACTAGGGTTAGCGTCAGGACAAGTAGGGTTAGCGTCAGGACAAGTAGGGTTAGCGTCAGGACAACTAGGGTTAGCGTCAGGACAACTAGGGTTAGCGTCAGGACAACTAGGGTTAGCGTCAGTACAACTAGGATTAGCGTCAGGACAACTAGGGTTAGCGTCAGGACAACTAGGGTTAGCGTCAGGACAACTAGGGTTAGCGTCAGGACAAGTAGGGTTAGCGTCAGGACAAGTAGGGTTAGCGTCAGGACAACTAGGGTTAGCGTCAGGACAACTAGGGTTAGCGTCAGGACAACTAGGGTTAGCGTGAGGACAACTAGGGTTAGCGTCAGGACAAGTAGGGTTAGCGTCAGGACAACTAGGGTTAGCGTCAGGACAACTAGGGTTAGCGTCAGGACAACTAGGGTTAGCGTCAAGACAACTAGGGTTAGCGTCAGTACAACTAGGGTTAGCGTCAGGACAACTAGGGTTAGCGTCAGGACAACTAGAGTTAGCGTCAGGACAACTAGGGTTAGCGTCAGGACAAGTAGGGTTAGCGTCAGGACAAGTAGGGTTAGCGTCAGGACAAGTAGGGTTAGCGTCAGGACAAGTAGGGTTAGCATCAGGACAACTAGGGTTAGCGTCAGGACAAGTAGGGTTAGCGTCAGGACAACTAGGGTTAGCGTCAGGACAAGTAGGGTTAGCGTTAGGACAAGTAGGGTTAGCATCAGCACAACTAGGGTTAGCGTCAGGACAAGTAGGGTTAGCGTCAGGACAAGTAGGGTTAGCGTCAGGACAACTAGGGTTAGCGTCAGGACAACTAGGGTTAGCGTCAGGACAACTAGAGTTAGCGTCAGGACAACTAGGGTTAGCGTCAGGACAAGTAGGGTTAGCGTCAGGACAAGTAGGGTTAGCGTCAGGACAAGTAGGGTTAGCGTCAGGACAAGTAGGGTTAGCATCAGGACAACTAGGGTTAGCGTCAGGACAACTAGGGTTAGCGTCAGGACAACTAGGGTTAGCGTCAGGACAACTCGGGTTAGCGTCAGGACAATTAGGGTTAGCGTCAGGACAACTCGGGTTAGCGTCAGGACAACTCGGGTTAGCGTCAGGACAACTTGGGTTAGCGTCAGGACAACTCGGGTTAGCGTCAGGACAACTCGGGTTAGCGTCAGGGCAACTCGGGTTAGCGTCAGGACAACTAGGGTTAGCGTCAGGACAACTAGGGTTAGCGTCAGGACAAGTAGGGTTAGCGTCAGGACAACTAGGGTTAGCGTCAGGACAAGTAGGGTTAGCGTTAGGACAAGTAGGGTTAGCATCAGCACAACTAGGGTTAGCGTCAGGACAAGTAGGGTTAGCGTCAGGACAAGTAGGGTTAGCGTCAGGACAACTAGGGTTAGCGTCAGGACAACTAGGGTTAGCGTCAGGACAACTAGGGTTAGCGTCAGTACAACTAGGATTAGCGTCAGGACAACTAGGGTTAGCGTCAGGACAAGTAGGGTTAGCGTCAGGACAAGTAGGGTTAGCGTCAGGACAACTAGGGTTAGCGTCAGGACAAGTAGGGTTAGCGTTAGGACAAGTAGGGTTAGCATCAGCACAACTAGGGTTAGCGTCAGGACAAGTAGGGTTAGCGTCAGGACAAGTAGGGTTAGCGTCAGGACAACTAGGGTTAGCGTCAGGACAACTAGGGTTAGCGTCAGGACAACTAGGGTTAGCGTCAGTACAACTAGGATTAGCGTCAGGACAACTAGGGTTAGCGTCAGGACAACTAGGGTTAGCGTCAGGACAACTAGGGTTAGCGTCAGGACAAGTAGGGTTAGCGTCAGGACAAGTAGGGTTAGCGTCAGGACAACTAGGGTTAGCGTCAGGACAACTAGGGTTAGCGTCAGGACAACTAGGGTTAGCGTGAGGACAACTAGGGTTAGCGTCAGGACATGTAGGGTTAGCGTCAGGACAACTAGGGTTAGCGTCAGGACAACTAGGGTTAGCGTCAGGACAACTAGGGTTAGCGTCAAGACAACTAGGGTTAGCGTCAGTACAACTAGGGTTAGCGTCAGGACAACTAGGGTTAGCGTCAGGACAACTAGAGTTAGCGTCAGGACAACTAGGGTTAGCGTCAGGACAAGTAGGGTTAGCGTCAGGACAAGTAGGGTTAGCGTCAGGACAAGTAGGGTTAGCGTCAGGACAAGTAGGGTTAGCATCAGGACAACTAGGGTTAGCGTCAGGACAAGTAGGGTTAGCGTCAGGACAACTAGGGTTAGCGTCAGGACAAGTAGGGTTAGCGTTAGGACAAGTAGGGTTAGCATCAGCACAACTAGGGTTAGCGTCAGGACAAGTAGGGTTAGCGTCAGGACAAGTAGGGTTAGCGTCAGGACAACTAGGGTTAGCGTCAGGACAACTAGGGTTAGCGTCAGGACAACTAGGGTTAGCGTCAGTACAACTAGGATTAGCGTCAGGACAACTAGGGTTAGCGTCAGGACAACTAGGGTTAGCGTCAGGACAACTAGGGTTAGCGTCAGGACAAGTAGGGTTAGCGTCAGGACAAGTAGGGTTAGCGTCAGGACAACTAGGGTTAGCGTCAGGACAACTAGGGTTAGCGTCAGGACAACTAGGGTTAGCGTGAGGACAACTAGGGTTAGCGTCAGGACAAGTAGGGTTAGCGTCAGGACAACTAGGGTTAGCGTCAGGACAACTAGGGTTAGCGTCAGGACAACTAGGGTTAGCGTCAAGACAACTAGGGTTAGCATCAGTACAACTAGGGTTAGCGTCAGGACAACTAGGGTTAGCGTCAGGACAACTAGAGTTAGCGTCAGGACAACTAGGGTTAGCGTCAGGACAAGTAGGGTTAGCGTCAGGACAAGTAGGGTTAGCGTCAGGACAAGTAGGGTTAGCGTCAGGACAAGTAGGGTTAGCATCAGGACAACTAGGGTTAGCGTCAGGACAAGTAGGGTTAGCGTCAGGACAACTAGGGTTAGCGTCAGGACAACTAGGGTTAGCGTCAGGACAAGTAGGGTTAGCGTCAGGACAACTAGGGTTAGCGTCAGGACAACTAGGGTTAGCGTCAGGACAAGTAGAGTTCGCGTCAGGACAGCTAGGGTTAGCGTCAGGACAACTAGGGTTAGCGTCATGACAAGTAGGGTTAGCTTCAGGACAACTAGGGTTAGCATCAGGACAACTAGGGTTAGCGTCAGGACAACTAGGGTTAGCGTCAGGACAACTAGGGTTAGCGTCAGGACAACTCGGGTTAGCGTCAGGACAATTAGGGTTAGCGTCAGGACAACTCGGGTTAGCGTCAGGACAACTCGGGTTAGCGTCAGGACAACTCGGGTTAGCGTCAGGACAACTCGGGTTAGCGTCAGGGCAACTCGGGTTAGCGTCAGGACAACTAGGGTTAGCGTCAGGACAACTAGGGTTAGCGTCAGGACAAGTAGGGTTAGCGTCAGGACAAGTAGGGTTAGCGTCAGGACAAGTAGGGTTAGCGTCAGGACAACTAGGGTTAGCGTCAGGACAACTAGGGTTAGCGTCAGGACAACTAGGGTTAGCGTCAGGACAAGTAGGGTTAGCGTCAGGACAACTAGGGTTAGCGTCAGGACAACTAGGGTTAGCGTCAGGACAACTAGGGTTAGCGTCAGTACAACTAGGGTTAGCGTCAGGACAACTAGGGTTAGCGTCAGGACAACTAGGGTTAGCGTCAGGACAAGTAGGGTTAGCGTCAGGACAAGTAGGGTTAGCGTTAGGACAAGTAGGGTTAGCATCAGCACAACTAGGGTTAGCGTCAGGACAAGTAGGGTTAGCGTCAGGACAAGTAGGGTTAGCGTCAGGACAACTAGGGTTAGCGTCAGGACAACTAGGGTTAGCGTCAGGACAACTAGGGTTAGCGTCAGGACAACTAGGGTTAGCGTCAGGACAACTAGGGTTAGCGTCAGGACAAGTAGGGTTAGCGTCAGGACAACTAGGGTTAGCGTCAGGACAACTAGGGTTAGCATCAGGACAAGTAGAGTTCGCGTCAGGACAGCTAGGGTTAGCGTCAGGACAACTAGGGTTAGAGTCATGACAAGTAGGGTTAGCTTCAGGACAACTAGGGTTAGCATCAGGACAACTAGGGTTAGCGTCAGGACAAGTAGGGTTAGCGTCAGGACAACTAGGGTTAGCGTCAGGACAACTAGAGTTAGCATCAGGACAACTAGGGTTAGCGTGAGGACAACTAGGGTTAGCGTCAGGACAAGTAGGGTTAGCGTCAGGACAACTAGGGTTAGCGTCAGGACAACTAGGGTTAGTGTCAGGACAACTAGGGTTAGCGTCAGGACAACTAGAGTTAGCGTCAGGACAACTAGGGTTAGCGTCAGGACAAGTAGGGTTAGCGTCAGGACAAGTAGGGTTAGCGTTAGGACAAGTAGGGTTAGCGTCAGGACAAGTAGGGTTAGCATCAGGACAACTAGGGTTAGCGTCAGGACAAGTAGGGTTAGCGTCAGGACAAGTAGGGTTAGCGTCAGGACAACTAGGGTTAGCGTCAGGACATCTAGGGTTAGCGTCAGGACAACTAGGGTTAGCGTCAGGACAACTAGGGTTAGCGTCAGGACAACTAGGGTTAGCGTCAGGACAAGTAGGGTTAGCGTCAGGACAACTAGGGTTAGCGTCAGGACAACTAGGGTTAGCGTCAGGACAAGTAGAGTTCGCGTCAGGACAGCTAGGGTTAGCGTCAGGACAACTAGGGTTAGAGTCATGACAAGTAGGGTTAGCTTCAGGACAACTAGGGTTAGCATCAGGACAACTAGGGTTAGCGTCAGGACAACTAGGGTTAGCGTCAGGACAACTAGGGTTAGCGTCAGGACAACTAGGTTTAGCGTCAGGACAACTCGGGTTAGCGTCAGGACAATTAGGGTTAGCGTCAGGACAACTCGGGTTAGCGCCAGGACAACTCGGGTTAGCGTCAGGACAACTCGGGTTAGCGTCAGGACAACTCGGGTTAGCGTCAGGACAACTCGGGTTAGCGTCAGGACAACTCGGGTTAGCGTCAGGGCAACTCGGGTTAGCGTCAGGACAACTCGGGTTAGCGTCAGGACAACTCGGGTTAGCGTCAGGACAACTAGGGTTAGCGTCAGGACAACTAGGATTAGCGTCAGGACAACTAGGGTTAGCGTCAGGACAACTAGGGTTAGCGTCAGGACAACTAGGGTTAGCGTCAGGACAAGTAGGGTTAGCGTCAGGACAAGTAGGGTTAGCGTCAGGACAAGTAGGGTTAGCGTCAGGACAACTAGGGTTAGGGTCAGGACAACTAGGGTTAGCGTCAGGACAACTAGGGTTAGCGTCAGGACAAGTAGGGTTAGCGTCAGGACAACTAGGGTTAGCGTCAGGACAACTAGGGTTAGCGTCAGTACAACTAGGGTTAGCGTCAGGACAACTAGGGTTAGCGTCAGGACAACTAGGGTTAGCGTCAGGACAAGTAGGGTTAGCGTCAGGACAAGTAGGGTTAGCGTCAGGACAAGTAGGGTTAGCGTTAGGACAAGTAGGGTTAGCATCAGCACAACTAGGGTTAGCGTCAGGACAAGTAGGGTTAGCGTCAGGACAAGTAGGGTTAGCGTCAGGACAACTAGGGTTAGCGTCAGGACAACTAGGGTTAGCGTCAGGACAACTAGGGTTAGCGTGAGGACAACTAGGGTTAGCGTCAGGACAAGTAGGGTTAGCGTCAGGACAACTAGGGTTAGCGTCAGGACAACTAGGGTTAGCGTCAGGACAACTAGGGTTAGCGTCAAGACAACTAGGGTTAGCGTCAGTACAACTAGGGTTAGCGTCAGGACAACTAGGGTTAGCGTCAGGACAACTAGAGTTAGCGTCAGGACAACTAGGGTTAGCGTCAGGACAAGTAGGGTTAGCGTCAGGACAAGTAGGGTTAGCGTCAGGACAAGTAGGGTTAGCGTCAGGACAAGTAGGGTTAGCATCAGGACAACTAGGGTTAGCGTCAGGACAAGTAGGGTTAGCGTCAGGACAAGTAGGGTTAGCGTCAGGACAACTAGGGTTAGCGTCAGGACATCTAGGGTTAGTGTCAGGACAACTAGGGTTAGCGTCAGGACAACTAGGGTTAGCGTCAGGACAACTAGGGTTAGCGTCAGGACAAGTAGGGTTAGCGTCAGGACAACTAGGGTTAGCGTCAGGACAACTAGGGTTAGCGTCAGGACAAGTAGAGTTCGCGTCAGGACAGCTAGGGTTAGCGTCAGGACAACTAGGGTTAGCGTCATGACAAGTAGGGTTAGCGTCAGGACAACTCGGGTTAGCGTCAGGACAACTCGGGTTAGCGTCAGGACAACTCGGGTTAGCGTCAGGACAACTCGGGTTAGCGTCAGGGCAACTCGGGTTAGCGTCAGGACAACTAGGGTTAGCGTCAGGACAACTAGGGTTAGCGTCAGGACAAGTAGGGTTAGCGTCAGGACAAGTAGGGTTAGCGTCAGGACAAGTAGGGTTAGCGTCAGGACAACTAGGGTTAGCGTCAGGACAACTAGGGTTAGCGTCAGGACAACTAGGGTTAGCGTCAGGACAAGTAGGGTTAGCGTCAGGACAACTAGGGTTAGCGTCAGGACAACTAGGGTTAGCGTCAGGACAACTAGGGTTAGCGTCAGGACAACTAGGGTTAGCGTCAGGACAACTAGGGTTAGCGTCAGGACAAGTAGGGTTAGCGTCAGGACAAGTAGGGTTAGCGTCAGGACAAGTAGGGTTAGCGTTAGGACAAGTAGGGTTAGCATCAGCACAACTAGGGTTAGCGTCAGGACAAGTAGGGTTAGCGTCAGGACAAGTAGGGTTAGCGTCAGGACAACTAGGGTTAGCGTCAGGACAACTAGGGTTAGCGTCAGGACAACTAGGGTTAGCGTCAGTACAACTAGGATTAGCGTCAGGACAACTAGGGTTAGCGTCAGGACAACTAGGGTTAGCGTCAGGACAAGTAGGGTTAGTGTCAGGACAAGTAGGGTTAGCGTCAGGACAACTAGGGTTAGCGTCAGGACAACTAGGGTTAGCGTCAGTACAACTAGGATTAGCGTCAGGACAACTAGGGTTAGCGTCAGGACAACTAGGGTTAGCGTCAGGACAAGTAGGGTTAGCGTCAGGACAAGTAGGGTTAGCGTCAGGACAACTAGGGTTAGCGTCAGGACAACTAGGGTTAGCGTCAGTACAACTAGGGTTAGCGTCAGGACAACTAGGGTTAGCGTCAGGACAACTAGGGTTAGCGTCAGGACAAGTAGGGTTAGCGTCAGGACAAGTAGGGTTAGCGTCAGGACAAGTAGGGTTAGCGTTAGGACAAGTAGGGTTAGCATCAGCACAACTAGGGTTAGCGTCAGGACAAGTAGGGTTAGCGTCAGGACAAGTAGGGTTAGCGTCAGGACAACTAGGGTTAGCGTCAGGACAACTAGGATTAGCGTCAGGACAACTAGGGTTAGCGTCAGGACAACTAGGGTTAGCGTCAGGACAACTAGGGTTAGCGTCAGGACAAGTAGGGTTAGCGTCAGGACAACTAGGGTTAGCGTCAGGACATCTAGGGTTAGCGTCAGGACAACTAGGGTTAGCGTCAGGACAACTAGGGTTAGCGTCAGGACAAGTAGAGTTCGCGTCAGGACAGCTAGGGTTAGCGTCAGGACAACTAGGGTTAGAGTCATGACAAGTAGGGTTAGCTTCAGGACAACTAGGGTTAGCATCAGGACAACTAGGGTTAGCGTCAGGACAAGTAGGGTTAGCGTCAGGACAACTAGGGTTAGCGTCAGGACAACTAGAGTTAGCATCAGGACAACTAGGGTTAGCGTGAGGACAACTATGGTTAGCGTCAGGACAAGTAGGGTTAGCGTCAGGACAACTAGGGTTAGCGTCAGGACAACTAGGGTTAGCGTCAGGACAACTAGGGTTAGCGTCAGGACAACTAGAGTTAGCGTCAGGACAACTAGGGTTAGCGTCAGGACAAGTAGGGTTAGCGTCAGGACAAGTAGGGTTAGCGTTAGGACAAGTAGGGTTAGCGTCAGGACAAGTAGGGTTAGCATCAGGACAACTAGGGTTAGCGTCAGGACAAGTAGGGTTAGCGTCAGGACAAGTAGGGTTAGCGTCAGGACAACTAGGGTTAGCGTCAGGACATCTAGGGTTAGCGTCAGGACAACTAGGGTTAGCGTCAGGACAACTAGGGTTAGCGTCAGGACAACTAGGGTTAGCGTCAGGACAAGTAGGGTTAGCGTCAGGACAACTAGGGTTAGCGTCAGGACAACTAGGGTTAGCGTCAGGACAAGTAGAGTTCGCGTCAGGACAGCTAGGGTTAGCGTCAGGACAACTAGGGTTAGAGTCATGACAAGTAGGGTTAGCTTCAGGACAACTAGGGTTAGCATCAGGACAACTAGGGTTAGCGTCAGGACAACTAGGGTTAGCGTCAGGACAACTAGGGTTAGCGTCAGGACAACTAGGTTTAGCGTCAGGACAACTCGGGTTAGCGTCAGGACAATTAGGGTTAGCGTCAGGACAACTCGGGTTAGCGCCAGGACAACTCGGGTTAGCGTCAGGACAACTCGGGTTAGCGTCAGGACAACTCGGGTTAGCGTCAGGACAACTCGGGTTAGCGTCAGGACAACTCGGGTTAGCGTCAGGGCAACTCGGGTTAGCGTCAGGACAACTCGGGTTAGCGTCAGGACAACTCGGGTTAGCGTCAGGACAACTAGGGTTAGCGTCAGGACAACTAGGATTAGCGTCAGGACAACTAGGGTTAGCGTCAGGACAACTAGGGTTAGCGTCAGGACAACTAGGGTTAGCGTCAGGACAAGTAGGGTTAGCGTCAGGACAAGTAGGGTTAGCGTCAGGACAAGTAGGGTTAGCGTCAGGACAACTAGGGTTAGGGTCAGGACAACTAGGGTTAGCGTCAGGACAACTAGGGTTAGCGTCAGGACAAGTAGGGTTAGCGTCAGGACAACTAGGGTTAGCGTCAGGACAACTAGGGTTAGCGTCAGGACAACTAGGGTTAGCGTCAGTACAACTAGGGTTAGCGTCAGGACAGCTAGGGTTAGCGTCAGGACAACTAGGGTTAGCGTCAGGACAAGTAGGGTTAGCGTCAGGACAAGTAGGGTTAGCGTTAGGACAAGTAGGGTTAGCATCAGCACAACTAGGGTTAGCGTCAGGACAAGTAGGGTTAGCGTCAGGACAAGTAGGGTTAGCGTCAGGACAACTAGGGTTAGCGTCAGGACAACTAGGGTTAGCGTCAGGACAACTAGGGTTAGCGTGAGGACAACTAGGGTTAGCGTCAGGACAAGTAGGGTTAGCGTCAGGACAACTAGGGTTAGCGTCAGGACAACTAGGGTTAGCGTCAGGACAACTAGGGTTAGCGTCAAGACAACTAGGGTTAGCGTCAGTACAACTAGGGTTAGCGTCAGGACAACTAGGGTTAGCGTCAGGACAACTAGAGTTAGCGTCAGGACAACTAGGGTTAGCGTCAGGACAAGTAGGGTTAGCGTCAGGACAGGTAGGGTTAGCGTCAGGACAAGTAGGGTTAGCGTCAGGACAAGTAGGGTTAGCATCAGGACAACTAGGGTTAGCGTCAGGACAAGTAGGGTTAGCGTCAGGACAAGTAGGGTTAGCGTCAGGACAACTAGGGTTAGCGTCAGGACATCTAGGGTTAGTGTCAGGACAACTAGGGTTAGCGTCAGGACAACTAGGGTTAGCGTCAGGACAACTAGGGTTAGCGTCAGGACAAGTAGGGTTAGCGTCAGGACAACTAGGGTTAGCGTCAGGACAACTAGGGTTAGCGTCAGGACAAGTAGAGTTCGCGTCAGGACAGCTAGGGTTAGCGTCAGGACAACTAGGGTTAGCGTCATGACAAGTAGGGTTAGCGTCAGGACAACTAGGGTTAGCATCAGGACAACTAGGGTTAGCGTCAGGACAACTAGGGTTAGCGTCAGGACAACTAGGGTTAGCGTCAGGACAACTAGGGTTAGCGTCAGGACAACTCGGGTTAGCGTCAGGACAATTAGGGTTAGCGTCAGGACAACTCGGGTTAGCGTCAGGACAACTCGGGTTAGCGTCAGGACAACTCGGGTTAGCGTCAGGACAACTCGGGTTAGCGTCAGGACAACTCGGGTTAGCGTCAGGGCAACTCGGGTTAGCGTCAGGACAACTAGGGTTAGCGTCAGGACAAGTAGGGTTAGCGTCAGGACAAGTAGGGTTAGCGTCAGGACAAGTAGGGTTAGCGTCAGGACAACTAGGGTTAGGGTCAGGACAACTCGGGTTAGCGTCAGGACAACTAGGGTTAGCGTCAGGACAACTAGGGTTAGCGTCAGGACAACTAGGGTTAGCGTCAGTACAACTAGGGTTAGCGTCAGGACAGCTAGGGTTAGCGTCAGGACAACTAGGGTTAGCGTCAGGACAAGTAGGGTTAGCGTCAGGACAAGTAGGGTTAGCGTCAGGACAAGTAGGGTTAGCGTTAGGACAAGTAGGGTTAGCATCAGCACAACTAGGGTTAGCGTCAGGACAAGTAGGGTTAGCGTCAGGACAAGTAGGGTTAGCGTCAGGACAACTAGGGTTAGCGTCAGGACAACTAGGGTTAGCGTCAGGACAACTAGGGTTAGCGTGAGGACAACTAGGGTTAGCGTCAGGACAAGTAGGGTTAGCGTCAGGACAACTAGGGTTAGCGTCAGGACAACTAGGGTTAGCGTCAGGACAACTAGGGTTAGCGTCAAGACAACTAGGGTTAGCGTCAGTACAACTAGGGTTAGCGTCAGGACAACTAGGGTTAGCGTCAGGACAACTAGAGTTAGCGTCAGGACAACTAGGGTTAGCGTCAGGACAAGTAGGGTTAGCGTCAGGACAGGTAGGGTTAGCGTCAGGACAAGTAGGGTTAGCGTCAGGACAAGTAGGGTTAGCATCAGGACAACTAGGGTTAGCGTCAGGACAAGTAGGGTTAGCGTCAGGACAAGTAGGGTTAGCGTCAGGACAACTAGGGTTAGCGTCAGGACATCTAGGGTTAGTGTCAGGACAACTAGGGTTAGCGTCAGGACAACTAGGGTTAGCGTCAGGACAACTAGGGTTAGCGTCAGGACAAGTAGGGTTAGCGTCAGGACAACTAGGGTTAGCGTCAGGACAACTAGGGTTAGCGTCAGGACAAGTAGAGTTCGCGTCAGGACAGCTAGGGTTAGCGTCAGGACAACTAGGGTTAGCGTCATGACAAGTAGGGTTAGCGTCAGGACAACTAGGGTTAGCATCAGGACAACTAGGGTTAGCGTCAGGACAACTAGGGTTAGCGTCAGGACAACTAGGGTTAGCGTCAGGACAACTAGGGTTAGCGTCAGGACAACTCGGGTTAGCGTCAGGACAATTAGGGTTAGCGTCAGGACAACTCGGGTTAGCGTCAGGACAACTCGGGTTAGCGTCAGGACAACTCGGGTTAGCGTCAGGACAACTCGGGTTAGCGTCAGGACAACTCGGGTTAGCGTCAGGGCAACTCGGGTTAGCGTCAGGACAACTAGGGTTAGCGTCAGGACAACTAGGGTTAGCGTCAGGACAAGTAGGGTTAGCGTCAGGACAAGTAGGGTTAGCGTCAGGACAAGTAGGGTTAGCGTCAGGACAACTAGGGTTAGCGTCAGGACAACTAGGGTTAGCGTCAGGACAACTAGGGTTAGCGTCAGGACAAGTAGGGTTAGCGTCAGGACAACTAGGGTTAGCGTCAGGACAACTAGGGTTAGCGTCAGGACAACTAGGGTTAGCGTCAGGACAACTAGGGTTAGCGTCAGGACAACTAGGGTTAGCGTCAGGACAAGTAGGGTTAGCGTCAGGACAAGTAGGGTTAGCGTCAGGACAAGTAGGGTTAGCGTTAGGACAAGTAGGGTTAGCATCAGCACAACTAGGGTTAGCGTCAGGACAAGTAGGGTTAGCGTCAGGACAAGTAGGGTTAGCGTCAGGACAACTAGGGTTAGCGTCAGGACAACTAGGGTTAGCGTCAGGACAACTAGGGTTAGCGTCAGTACAACTAGGATTAGCGTCAGGACAACTAGGGTTAGCGTCAGGACAACTAGGGTTAGCGTCAGGACAAGTAGGGTTAGCGTCAGGACAAGTAGGGTTAGCGTCAGGACAACTAGGGTTAGCGTCAGGACAAATAGGGTTAGCGTCAGGACAACTAGAGTTAGCGTCAGGACAACTAGGGTTAGCGTCAGGACAAGTAGGGTTAGCGTCAGGACAACTAGGGTTAGCGTCAGGACAACTAGGGTTAGCGTCAGGACAACTAGGGTTAGCGTCAGGACAACTAGGGTTAGCGTCAAGACAACTAGGGTTAGCGTCAGTACAACTAGGGTTAGCGTCAGGACAACTAGGGTTAGCGTCAGGACAACTAGAGTTAGCGTCAGGACAACTAGAGTTAGCGTCAGGACAAGTAGGGTTAGCGTCAGGACAAGTAGGGTTAGCGTCAGAACAAGTAGGGTTAGCATCAGGACAAGTAGGGTTAGCATCAGGACAACTAGGGTTAGCGTCAGGACAAGTAGGGTTAGCGTCAGGACAAGTAGGGTTAGCGTCAGGACAACTAGGGTTAGCGTCAGGACATCTAGGGTTAGTGTCAGGACAACTAGGGTTAGCGTCAGGACAACTAGGGTTAGCGTCAGGACAACTAGGGTTAGCGTCAGGACAAGTAGGGTTAGCGTCAGGACAACTAGGGCTAGCGTCAGGACAACTAGGGTTAGCGTCAGGACAAGTAGAGTTCGCGTCAGGACAGCTAGGGTTAGCGTCAGGACAACTAGGGTTAGCGTCATGACAAGTAGGGTTAGCTTCAGGACAACTAGGGTTAGCATCAGGACAACTAGGGTTAGCGTCAGGACAACTAGGGTTAGCGTCAGGACAACTAGGGTTAGCGTCAGGACAACTAGGGTTAGCGTCAGGACAACTCGGGTTAGCGTCAGGACAATTAGGGTTAGCGTCAGGACAACTCGGGTTAGCGTCAGGACAACTCGGGTTAGCGTCAGGACAACTCGGGTTAGCGTCAGGACAACTCGGGTTAGCGTCAGGACAACTCGGGTTAGCGTCAGGGCAACTCGGGTTAGCGTCAGGACAACTCGGGTTAGCGTCAGGACAACTCGGGTTAGCGTCAGGACAACAAGGGTTAGCGTCAGGACAACTAGGGTTAGCGTCAGGACAACTCGGGTTAGCGTCAGGACAACTCGGGTTAGCGTCAGGACAACTAGGGTTAGCGTCAGGACAACTCGGGTTAGCGTCAGGACAACTCGGGTTAGCGTCAGGACAACTAGGGTTAGCGTCAGGACAACTAGGGTTAGCGTCAGGACAACTAGGGTTAGCGTCAGGACAACTAGGGTTAGCGTCAGGACAACTAGGGTTAGCGTCAGGACAACTAGGGTTAGCGTCAGGACAAGTAGGGTTAGCGTCAGGACAACTAGGGTTAGCGTCAGGACAAGTAGGGTTAGCGTCAGGACAAGTAGGGTTAGCGTCAGGACAACTAGGGTTAGCGTCAGGACAAGTAGGGTTAGCGTCAGGACAACTAGGGTTAGCGTCAGGACAAATAGGGTTAGCGTCAGGACAACTAGGGTTAGCGTCAGGACAAGTAGGGTTAGCGTCAGGACAACTAGGGTTAGCGTCAGGACAAGTAGGGTTAGCGTCAGGACAACTAGGGTTAGCGTCAGGACAAGTAGGGTTAGCGTCAGGACAAGTAGGGTTAGCGTCAGGACAACTAGGGTTAGCGTCAGGACAACTAGGGTTAGCGTCAGGACAAGTAGGGTTAGCGTCAGGACAACTAGGGTTAGCGTCAGGACAACTAGGGTTAGCGTCAGGACAACTAGGGTTAGCGTCAGGACAACTAGGGTTAGCGTCAGGACAACTAGGGTTAGCGTCAGGACAAGTAGGGTTAGCATCAGGACAAGTAGGGTTAGCGTCAGGACAAGTAGGGTTAGCGTCAGGACAACTAGGGTTAGCGTCAGGACAACTAGGGTTAGCGTCATGACAACTAGGGTTAGCGTCAGGACAAGTAGGGTTAGCGTCAGGACAACTAGGGTTAGCGTCAGGACAACTAGGGTTAGCGTCAGGACAAGTAGGGTTAGCGTCAGGACAAGTAGGGTTAGCGTCAGGACAACTAGGGTTAGCGTCAGGACAACTAGGGTTAGCGTCAGGACAACTAGGGTTAGCGTCAGGACAACTAGGGTTAGCGTCAGGACAACTAGGGTTAGCGTCAGGACAAGTAGGGTTAGCGTCAGGACAACTAGGGTTAGCGTCAGGACAACTAGGGTTAGCATCAGGACAAGTAGAGTTCGCGTCAGGACAGCTAGGGTTAGCGTCAGGACAACTAGGGTTAGAGTCATGACAAGTAGGGTTAGCTTCAGGACAACTAGGGTTAGCATCAGGACAACTAGGGTTAGCGTCAGGACAAGTAGGGTTAGCGTCAGGACAACTAGGGTTAGCGTCAGGACAACTAGAGTTAGCATCAGGACAACTAGGGTTAGCGTGAGGACAACTAGGGTTAGCGTCAGGACAAGTAGGGTTAGCGTCAGGACAACTAGGGTTAGCGTCAGGACAACTAGGGTTAGCGTCAGGACAACTAGGGTTAGCGTCAGGACAACTAGAGTTAGCGTCAGGACAACTAGGGTTAGCGTCAGGACAAGTAGGGTTAGCGTCAGGACAAGTAGGGTTAGCGTTAGGACAAGCAGGGTTAGCGTCAGGACAAGTAGGGTTAGCATCAGGACAACTAGGGTTAGCGTCAGGACAAGTAGGGTTAGCGTCAGGACAAGTAGGGTTAGCGTCAGGACAACTAGGGTTAGCGTCAGGACATCTAGGGTTAGCGTCAGGACAACTAGGGTTAGCGTCAGGACAACTAGGGTTAGCGTCAGGACAACTAGGGTTAGCGTCAGGACAAGTAGGGTTAGCGTCAGGACAACTAGGGTTAGCGTCAGGACAACTAGGGTTAGCGTCAGGACAAGTAGAGTTCGCGTCAGGACAGCTAGGGTTAGCGTCAGGACAACTAGGGTTAGAGTCATGACAAGTAGGGTTAGCTTCAGGACAACTAGGGTTAGCATCAGGACAACTAGGGTTAGCGTCAGGACAACTAGGGTTAGCGTCAGGACAACTAGGGTTAGCGTCAGGACAACTAGGTTTAGCGTCAGGACAACTCGGGTTAGCGTCAGGACAATTAGGGTTAGCGTCAGGACAACTCGGGTTAGCGCCAGGACAACTCGGGTTAGCGTCAGGACAACTCGGGTTAGCGTCAGGACAACTCGGGTTAGCGTCAGGACAACTCGGGTTAGCGTCAGGACAACTCGGGTTAGCGTCAGGGCAACTCGGGTTAGCGTCAGGACAACTCGGGTTAGCGTCAGGACAACTCGGGTTAGCGTCAGGACAACTAGGGTTAGCGTCAGGACAACTAGGATTAGCGTCAGGACAACTAGGGTTAGCGTCAGGACAACTAGGGTTAGCGTCAGGACAACTAGGGTTAGCGTCAGGACAAGTAGGGTTAGCGTCAGGACAAGTAGGGTTAGCGTCAGGACAACTAGGGTTAGGGTCAGGACAACTAGGGTTAGCGTCAGGACAACTAGGGTTAGCGTCAGGACAAGTAGGGTTAGCGTCAGGACAACTAGGGTTAGCGTCAGGACAACTAGGGTTAGCGTCAGGACAACTAGGGTTAGCGTCAGTACAACTAGGGTTAGCGTCAGGACAGCTAGGGTTAGCGTCAGGACAACTAGGGTTAGCGTCAGGACAAGTAGGGTTAGCGTCAGGACAAGTAGGGTTAGCGTCAGGACAAGTAGGGTTAGCGTTAGGACAAGTAGGGTTAGCATCAGCACAACTAGGGTTAGCGTCAGGACAAGTAGGGTTAGCGTCAGGACAAGTAGGGTTAGCGTCAGGACAACTAGGGTTAGCGTCAGGACAACTAGGGTTAGCGTCAGGACAAATAGGGTTAGCGTGAGGACAACTAGGGTTAGCGTCAGGACAAGTAGGGTTAGCGTCAGGACAACTAGGGTTAGCGTCAGGACAACTAGGGTTAGCATCAGGACAACTAGGGTTAGCGTCAAGACAACTAGGGTTAGCGTCAGTACACCTAGGGTTAGCGTCAGGACAACTAGGGTTAGCGTCAGGACAACTAGAGTTAGCGTCAGGACAACTAGGGTTAGCGTCAGGACAAGTAGGGTTAGCGTCAGGACAAGTAGGGTTAGCGTCAGGACAAGTAGGGTTAGCATCAGGACAACTAGGGTTAGCGTCAGGACAAGTAGGGTTAGCGTCAGGACAAGTAGGGTTAGCGTCAGGACAACTAGAGTTAGCGTCAGGACATCTAGGGTTAGTGTCAGGACAACTAGGGTTAGCGTCAGGACAACTAGGGTTAGCGTCAGGACAACTAGGGTTAGCGTCAGGACAAGTAGGGTTAGCGTCAGGACAACTAGGGTTAGCGTCAGGACAACTAGGGTTAGCGTCAGGACAAGTAGAGTTCGCGTCAGGACAGCTAGGGTTAGCGTCAGGACAACTAGGGTTAGCGTCATGACAAGTAGGGTTCGCGTCAGGACAACTAGGGTTAGCATCAGGACAACTAGGGTTAGCGTCAGGACAACTAGGGTTAGCGTCAGGACAACTAGGGTTAGCGTCAGGACAACTAGGGTTAGCGTCAGGACAACTCGGGTTAGCGTCAGGACAATTAGGGTTAGCGTCAGGACAACTCGGGTTAGCGTCAGGACAACTCGGGTTAGCGTCAGGACAACTCGGGTTAGCGTCAGGACAACTCGGGTTAGCGTCAGGACAACTCGGGTTAGCGTCAGGGCAACTCGGGTTAGCGTCAGGACAACTAGGGTTAGCGTCAGGACAACTAGGGTTAGCGTCAGGACAAGTAGGGTTAGCGTCAGGACAAGTAGGGTTAGCGTCAGGACAAGTAGGGTTAGCGTCAGGACAACTAGGGTTAGCGTCAGGACAACTAGGGTTAGCGTCAGGACAACTAGGGTTAGCGTCAGGACAAGTAGGGTTAGCGTCAGGACAACTAGGGTTAGCGTCAGGACAACTAGGGTTAGCGTCAGGACAACTAGGGTTAGCGTCAGGACAACTAGGGTTAGCGTCAGGACAACTAGGGTTAGCGTCAGGACAAGTAGGGTTAGCGTCAGGACAAGTAGGGTTAGCGTCAGGACAAGTAGGGTTAGCGTTAGGACAAGTAGGGTTAGCATCAGCACAACTAGGGTTAGCGTCAGGACAAGTAGGGTTAGCGTCAGGACAAGTAGGGTTAGCGTCAGGACAACTAGGGTTAGCGTCAGGACAACTAGGGTTAGCGTCAGGACAACTAGGGTTAGCGTCAGTACAACTAGGATTAGCGTCAGGACAACTAGGGTTAGCGTCAGGACAACTAGGGTTAGCGTCAGGACAAGTAGGGTTAGCGTCAGGACAAGTAGGGTTAGCGTCAGGACAACTAGGGTTAGCGTCAGGACAAATAGGGTTAGCGTCAGGACAACTAGGGTTAGCGTCAGGACAACTAGGGTTAGCGTCAGGACAAGTAGGGTTAGCGTCAGGACAACTAGGGTTAGCGTCAGGACAACTAGGGTTAGCGTCAGGACAACTAGGGTTAGCGTCAGGACAACTAGGGTTAGCGTCAAGACAACTAGGGTTAGCGTCAGTACAACTAGGGTTAGCGTCAGGACAACTAGGGTTAGCGTCAGGACAACTAGAGTTAGCGTCAGGACAACTAGAGTTAGCGTCAGGACAAGTAGGGTTAGCGTCAGGACAAGTAGGGTTAGCGTCAGAACAAGTAGGGTTAGCATCAGGACAAGTAGGGTTAGCATCAGGACAACTAGGGTTAGCGTCAGGACAAGTAGGGTTAGCGTCAGGACAAGTAGGGTTAGCGTCAGGACAACTAGGGTTAGCGTCAGGACATCTAGGGTTAGTGTCAGGACAACTAGGGTTAGCGTCAGGACAACTAGGGTTAGCGTCAGGACAACTAGGGTTAGCGTCAGGACAAGTAGGGTTAGCGTCAGGACAACTAGGGCTAGCGTCAGGACAACTAGGGTTAGCGTCAGGACAAGTAGAGTTCGCGTCAGGACAGCTAGGGTTAGCGTCAGGACAACTAGGGTTAGCGTCATGACAAGTAGGGTTAGCTTCAGGACAACTAGGGTTAGCATCAGGACAACTAGAGTTAGCGTCAGGACAACTAGGGTTAGCGTCAGGACAACTAGGGTTAGCGTCAGGACAACTAGGGTTAGCGTCAGGACAACTCGGGTTAGCGTCAGGACAACTCGGGTTAGCGTCAGGACAACAAGGGTTAGCGTCAGGACAACTAGGGTTAGCGTCAGGACAACTCGGGTTAGCGTCAGGACAACTCGGGTTAGCGTCAGGACAACTAGGGTTAGCGTCAGGACAACTCGGGTTAGCGTCAGGACAACTCGGGTTAGCGTCAGGACAACTAGGGTTAGCGTCAGGACAACTAGGGTTAGCGTCAGGACAACTAGGGTTAGCGTCAGGACAACTAGGGTTAGCGTCAGGACAACTAGGGTTAGCGTCAGGACAAGTAGGGTTAGCGTCAGGACAACTAGGGTTAGCGTCAGGACAAGTAGGGTTAGCGTCAGGACAAGTAGGGTTAGCGTCAGGACAACTAGGGTTAGCGTCAGGACAACTAGGGTTAGCGTCAGGACAACTAGGGTTAGCGTCAGGACAACTAGGGTTAGCGTCAGGACAAGTAGGGTTAGCGTCAGGACAACTAGGGTTAGCGTCAGGACAAGTAGGGTTAGCGTCAGGACAACTAGGGTTAGCGTCAGGACAAGTAGGGTTAGCGTCAGGACAAGTAGGGTTAGCGTCAGGACAACTAGGGTTAGCGTCAGGACAACTAGGGTTAGCGTCAGGACAAGTAGGGTTAGCGTCAGTACAACTAGGGTTAGCGTCAGGACAACTAGGGTTAGCGTCAGGACAACTAGGGTTAGCGTCAGGACAACTAGGGTTAGCGTCAGGACAACTAGGGTTAGCGTCAGGACAAGTAGGGTTAGCATCAGGACAAGTAGGGTTAGCGTCAGGACAAGTAGGGTTAGCGTCAGGACAACTAGGGTTAGCGTCAGGACAACTAGGGTTAGCGTCATGACAACTAGGGTTAGCGTCAGGACAAGTAGGGTTAGCGTCAGGACAACTAGGGTTAGCGTCAGGACAACTAGGGTTAGCGTCAGGACAAGTAGGGTTAGCGTCAGGACAACTAGGGTTAGCGTCAGGACAACTAGGGTTAGCGTCAGGACAACTAGGGTTAGCGTCAGGACAACTAGGGTTAGCGTCAGGACAACTAGGATTAGCGTCAGGACAACTAGGGTTAGCGTCAGGACAACTAGGGTTAGCGTCAGGACAAGTAGGGTTAGCGTCAGGACAAGTAGGGTTAGCGCAGGACAAGTAGGGTTAGCGTCAGGACAACTAGGGTTAGCGTCAGGACAACTAGGGTTAGCGTCAGGACAACTAGGGTTAGCGTCAGGACAAGTAGGGTTAGCGTCAGGACAACTAGGGTTAGCGTCAGGACAACTAGGGTTAGCGTCAGGACAACTAGGGTTAGCGTCAAGACAACTAGGGTTAGCGTCAGTACAACTAGGGTTAGCGTCAGGACAACTAGGGTTAGCGTCAGGACAACTAGGGTTAGCGTCAGGACAAGTAGGGTTAGCGTCAGGACAAGTAGGGTTAGCGTCAGGACAAGTAGGGTTAGCGTTAGGACAAGTAGGGTTAGCATCAGCACAACTAGGGTTAGCGTCAAGACAAGTAGGGTTAGCGTCAGGACAAGTAGGGTTAGCGTCAGGACAACTAGGGTTAGCGTCATGACATCTAGGGTTAGCGTCAGGACAACTAGGGTTAGCGTCAGGACAACTAGGGTTAGCGTCAGGACAACTAGGGTTAGCGTCAGGACAAGTAGGGTTAGCGTCAGGACAACTAGGGTTAGCGTCAGGACAACTAGGGTTAGCGTCAGGACAAGTAGGGTTAGCGTCAGGACAAGTAGGGTTAGCGTCAGGACAACTAGGGTTAGCGTCAGGACATCTAGGGTTAGTGTCAGGACAACTAGGGTTAGCGTCAGGACAACTAGGGTTAGCGTCAGGACAACTAGGGTTAGCGTCAGGACAAGTAGGGTTAGCGTCAGGACAACTAGGGTTAGCGTCAGGACAACTAGGGTTAGCGTCAGGACAAGTAGAGTTCGCGTCAGGACAGCTAGTGTTAGCGTCAGGACAACTAGGGTTAGCGTCATGACAAGTAGGGTTAGCTTCAGGACAACTAGGGTTAGCATCAGGACAACTAGGGTTAGCGTCAGGACAATTAGGGTTAGCGTCAGGACAACTCGGGTTAGCGTCAGGACAACTCGGGTTAGCGTCAGGACAACTCGGGTTAGCGTCAGGACAACTCGGGTTAGCGTCAGGACAACTCGGGTTAGCGTCAGGGCAACTCGGGTTAGCGTCAGGACAACTCGGGTTAGCGTCAGGACAACTCGGGTTAGCGTCAGGACAACTCGGGTTAGCGTCAGGACAACTAGGGTTAGCGTCAGGACAACTCGGGTTAGCGTCAGGACAACTCGGGTTAGCGTCAGGACAACTAGGGTTAGCGTCAGGACAACTCGGGTTAGCGTCAGGACAACTCGGGTTAGCGTCAGGACAACTAGGGTTAGCGTCAGGACAACTAGGGTTAGCGTCAGGACAACTAGGGTTAGCGTCAGGACAACTAGGGTTAGCGTCAGGACAACTAGGGTTAGCATCAGGACAAGTAGGGTTAGCGTCAGGACAACTAGGGTTAGCGTCAGGACAACTAGGGTTAGCGTCAGGACAAGTAGGGTTAGCGTCAGGACAACTAGGGTTAGCGTCAGGACAACTAGGGTTAGCGTCAGGACAAGTAGAGTTCGCGTCAGGACAGCTAGTGTTAGCGTCAGGACAACTAGGGTTAGCGTCATGACAAGTAGGGTTAGCTTCAGGACAACTAGGGTTAGCATCAGGACAACTAGGGTTAGCGTCAGGACAATTAGGGTTAGCGTCAGGACAACTCGGTTTAGCGTCAGGACAACTCGGGTTAGCGTCAGGACAACTCGGGTTAGCGTCAGGACAACTCGGGTTAGCGTCAGGACAACTCGGGTTAGCGTCAGGGCAACTCGGGTTAGCGTCAGGACAACTCGGGTTAGCGTCAGGACAACTCGGGTTAGCGTCAGGACAACTCGGGTTAGCGTCAGGACAACTAGGGTTAGCGTCAGGACAACTCGGGTTAGCGTCAGGACAACTCGGGTTAGCGTCAGGACAACTAGGGTTAGCGTCAGGACAACTCGGGTTAGCGTCAGGACAACTCGGGTTAGCGTCAGGACAACTAGGGTTAGCGTCAGGACAACTAGGGTTAGCGTCAGGACAACTAGGGTTAGCGTCAGGACAACTAGGGTTAGCGTCAGGACAACTAGGGTTAGCATCAGGACAAGTAGGGTTAGCGTCAGGACAACTAGGGTTAGCGTCAGGACAACTAGGGTTAGCGTCAGGACAACTAGGGTTAGCGTCAGGACAACTAGGGTTAGCGTCAGGACAACTAGGGTTAGCGTCAGGACAACTAGGGTTAGCGTCAGGACAACTAGGGTTAGCGTCAGGACAAGTAGGGTTAGCGTCAGGACAACTAGGGTTAGCGTCAGGACAAGTAGGGTTAGCGTCAGGAAAACTAGGGTTAGCGTCAGGACAACTAGGGTTAGCGTCAGGACAACTAGGGTTAGCGTCAGGACAACTAGGGTTAGCGTCAGGACAACTAGGGTTAGCGTCAGGACAACTAGGGTTAGCGTCAGGACAAGTAGGGTTAGCATCAGGACAAGTAGGGTTAGCGTCAGGACAAGTAGGGTTAGCGTCAGGACAAATAGGGTTAGCGTCAGGACAACTAGGGTTAGCGTCAGGACAACTAGGGTTAGCGTCAGGACAAGTAGGGTTAGCGTCAGGACAACTAGGGTTAGCGTCAGGACAACTAGGGTTAGCGTCAGGACAAGTAGGGTTAGCGTCAGGACAACTAGGGTTAGCGTCAGGACAACTAGGGTTAGCGTCAGGACAACTAGGGTTAGCGTCAGGACAACTAGGGTTAGCGTCAGGACAACTAGGATTAGCGTCAGGACAACTAGGGTTAGCGTCAGGACAAGTAGGGTTAGCGTCAGGACAAGTAGGGTTAGCGTCAGGACAAGTAGGGTTAGCGTCAGGACAACTAGGGTTAGCGTCAGGACAACTAGGGTTAGCGTCAGGACAACTAGGGTTAGCGTGAGGACAACTAGGGTTAGCGTCAGGACAAGTAGGGTTAGCGTCAGGACAACTAGGGTTAGCGTCAGGACAACTAGGGTTAGCGTCAGGACAACTAGGGTTAGCGTCAAGACAACTAGGGTTAGCGTCAGTACAACTAGGGTTAGCGTCAGGACAACTAGGGTTAGCGTCAGGACAACTAGAGTTAGCGTCAGGACAACTAGGGTTAGCGTCAGGACAAGTAGGGTTAGCGTCAGGACAAGTAGGGTTAGCGTCAGGACAAGTAGGGTTAGCGTCAGGACAAGTAGGGTTAGCATCAGGACAACTAGGGTTAGCGTCAGGACAAGTAGGGTTAGCGTCAGGACAACTAGGGTTAGCGTCAGGACAACTAGGGTTAGCGTCAGGACAAGTAGGGTTAGCGTCAGGACAACTAGGGTTAGCGTCAGGACAACTAGGGTTAGCGTCAGGACAAGTAGAGTTCGCGTCAGGACAGCTAGGGTTAGCGTCAGGACAACTAGGGTTAGCGTCATGACAAGTAGGGTTAGCTTCAGGACAACTAGGGTTAGCATCAGGACAACTAGGGTTAGCGTCAGGACAACTAGGGTTAGCGTCAGGACAACTAGGGTTAGCGTCAGGACAACTCGGGTTAGCGTCAGGACAATTAGGGTTAGCGTCAGGACAACTCGGGTTAGCGTCAGGACAACTCGGGTTAGCGTCAGGACAACTCGGGTTAGCGTCAGGACAACTCGGGTTAGCGTCAGGACAACTCGGGTTAGCGTCAGGGCAACTCGGGTTAGCGTCAGGACAACTAGGGTTAGCGTCAGGACAACTAGGGTTAGCGTCAGGACAAGTAGGGTTAGCGTCAGGACAAGTAGGGTTAGCGTCAGGACAAGTAGGGTTAGCGTCAGGACAACTAGGGTTAGCGTCAGGACAAGTAGGGTTAGCGTTAGGACAAGTAGGGTTAGCATCAGCACAACTAGGGTTAGCGTCAGGACAAGTAGGGTTAGCGTCAGGACAAGTAGGGTTAGCGTCAGGACAACTAGGGTTAGCGTCAGGACAACTAGGGTTAGCGTCAGGACAACTAGGGTTAGCGTCAGTACAACTAGGATTAGCGTCAGGACAACTAGGGTTAGCGTCAGGACAACTAGGGTTAGCGTCAGGACAACTAGGGTTAGCGTCAGGACAAGTAGGGTTAGCGTCAGGACAAGTAGGGTTAGCGTCAGGACAACTAGGGTTAGCGTCAGGACAACTAGGGTTAGCGTCAGGACAACTAGGGTTAGCGTGAGGACAACTAGGGTTAGCGTCAGGACAAGTAGGGTTAGCGTCAGGACAACTAGGGTTAGCGTCAGGACAACTAGGGTTAGCGTCAGGACAACTAGGGTTAGCGTCAAGACAACTAGGGTTAGCGTCAGTACAACTAGGGTTAGCGTCAGGACAACTAGGGTTAGCGTCAGGACAACTAGAGTTAGCGTCAGGACAACTAGGGTTAGCTTCAGGACAAGTAGGGTTAGCGTCAGGACAAGTAGGGTTAGCGTCAGGACAAGTAGGGTTAGCGTCAGGACAAGTAGGGTTAGCATCAGGACAACTAGGGTTAGCGTCAGGACAAGTAGGGTTAGCGTCAGGACAACTAGGGTTAGCGTCAGGACAACTAGGGTTAGCGTCAGGACAAGTAGGGTTAGCGTCAGGACAACTAGGGTTAGCGTCAGGACAACTAGGGTTAGCGTCAGGACAAGTAGAGTTCGCGTCAGGACAGCTAGGGTTAGCGTCAGGACAACTAGGGTTAGCGTCATGACAAGTAGGGTTAGCTTCAGGACAACTAGGGTTAGCATCAGGACAACTAGGGTTAGCGTCAGGACAACTAGGGTTAGCGTCAGGACAACTAGGGTTAGCGTCAGGACAACTCGGGTTAGCGTCAGGACAATTAGGGTTAGCGTCAGGACAACTCGGGTTAGCGTCAGGACAACTCGGGTTAGCGTCAGGACAACTCGGGTTAGCGTCAGGACAACTCGGGTTAGCGTCAGGGCAACTCGGGTTAGCGTCAGGACAACTAGGGTTAGCGTCAGGACAACTAGGGTTAGCGTCAGGACAAGTAGGGTTAGCGTCAGGACAAGTAGGGTTAGCGTCAGGACAAGTAGGGTTAGCGTCAGGACAACTAGGGTTAGCGTCAGGACAACTAGGGTTAGCGTCAGGACAACTAGGGTTAGCGTCAGGACAACTAGGGTTAGCGTCAGGACAACTAGGGTTAGCGTCAGGACAACTAGGGTTAGCGTCAGGACAACTAGGGTTAGCGTCAGTACAACTAGGGTTAGCGTCAGGACAACTAGGGTTAGCGTCAGGACAACTAGGGTTAGCGTCAGGACAAGTAGGGTTAGCGTCAGGACAAGTAGGGTTAGCGTCAGGACAAGTAGGGTTAGCGTTAGGACAAGTAGGGTTAGCATCAGCACAACTAGGGTTAGCGTCAGGACAAGTAGGGTTAGCGTCAGGACAAGTAGGGTTAGCGTCAGGACAACTAGGGTTAGCGTCAGGACAACTAGGGTTAGCGTCAGGACAACTAGGGTTAGCGTCAGGACAACTAGGGTTAGCGTCAGGACAACTAGGGTTAGCGTCAGGACAAGTAGGGTTAGCGTCAGGACAACTAGGGTTAGCGTCAGGACAACTAGGGTTAGCATCAGGACAAGTAGAGTTCGCGTCAGGACAGCTAGGGTTAGCGTCAGGACAACTAGGGTTAGAGTCATGACAAGTAGGGTTAGCTTCAGGACAACTAGGGTTAGCATCAGGACAACTAGGGTTAGCGTCAGGACAAGTAGGGTTAGCGTCAGGACAACTAGGGTTAGCGTCAGGACAACTAGAGTTAGCGTCAGGACAACTAGGGTTAGCGTGAGGACAACTAGGGTTAGCGTCAGGACAAGTAGGGTTAGCGTCAGGACAACTAGGGTTAGCGTCAGGACAACTAGGGTTAGCGTCAGGACAACTAGGGTTAGCGTCAGGACAACTAGAGTTAGCGTCAGGACAACTAGGGTTAGCGTCAGGACAAGTAGGGTTAGCGTCAGGACAAGTAGGGTTAGCGTTAATACAAGTAGGGTTAGCGTCAGGACAAGTAGGGTTAGCATCAGGACAACTAGGGTTAGCGTCAGGACAAGTAGGGTTAGCGTCAGGACAAGTAGGGTTAGCGTCAGGACAGCTAGGGTTAGCGTCAGGACATCTAGGGTTAGCGTCAGGACAACTAGGGTTAGCGTCAGGACAACTAGGGTTAGCGTCAGGACAACTAGGGTTAGCGTCAGGACAAGTAGGGTTAGCGTCAGGACAACTAGGGTTAGCGTCAGGACAACTAGGGTTAGCGTCAGGACAAGTAGAGTTCGCGTCAGGACAGCTAGGGTTAGCGTCAGGACAACTAGGGTTAGAGTCATGACAAGTAGGGTTAGCTTCAGGACAACTAGGGTTAGCATCAGGACAACTAGGGTTAGCGTCAGGACAACTAGGGTTAGCGTCAGGACAACTAGGGTTAGCGTCAGGACAACTAGGTTTAGCGTCAGGACAACTCGGGTTAGCGTCAGGACAATTAGGGTTAGCGTCAGGACATCTCGGGTTAGCGTCAGGACAACTCGGGTTAGCGTCAGGGCAACTCGGGTTAGCGTCAGGACAACTAGGGTTAGCGTTAGGACAAGTAGGGTTAGCATCAGCACAACTAGGGTTAGCGTCAGGACAAGTAGGGTTAGCGTCAGGACAAGTAGGGTTAGCGTCAGGACAACTAGGGTTAGCGTCAGGACAACTAGGGTTAGCGTCAGGACAACTAGGGTTAGCGTCAGGACAACTAGGGTTAGCGTCAGGACAACTAGGGTTAGCGTCAGGACAAGTAGGGTTAGCGTCAGGACAACTAGGGTTAGCGTCAGGACAACTAGGGTTAGCATCAGGACAAGTAGAGTTCGCGTCAGGACAGCTAGGGTTAGCGTCAGGACAACTAGGGTTAGAGTCATGACAAGTAGGGTTAGCTTCAGGACAACTAGGGTTAGCATCAGGACAACTAGGGTTAGCGTCAGGACAAGTAGGGTTAGCGTCAGGACAACTAGGGTTAGCGTCAGGACAACTAGAGTTAGCGTCAGGACAACTAGGGTTAGCGTGAGGACAACTAGGGTTAGCGTCAGGACAAGTAGGGTTAGCGTCAGGACAACTAGGGTTAGCGTCAGGACAACTAGGGTTAGCGTCAGGACAACTAGGGTTAGCGTCAGGACAACTAGAGTTAGCGTCAGGACAACTAGGGTTAGCGTCAGGACAAGTAGGGTTAGCGTCAGGACAAGTAGGGTTAGCGTTAGGACAAGTAGGGTTAGCGTCAGGACAAGTAGGGTTAGCATCAGGACAACTAGGGTTAGCGTCAGGACAAGTAGGGTTAGCGTCAGGACAAGTAGGGTTAGCGTCAGGACAACTAGGGTTAGCGTCAGGACATCTAGGGTTAGCGTCAGGACAACTAGGGTTAGCGTCAGGACAACTAGGGTTAGCGTCAGGACAACTAGGGTTAGCGTCAGGACAAGTAGGGTTAGCGTCAGGACAACTAGGGTTAGCGTCAGGACAACTAGGGTTAGCGTCAGGACAAGTAGAGTTCGCGTCAGGACAGCTAGGGTTAGCGTCAGGACAACTAGGGTTAGAGTCATGACAAGTAGGGTTAGCTTCAGGACAACTAGGGTTAGCATCAGGACAACTAGGGTTAGCGTCAGGACAAGTAGGGTTAGCGTCAGGACAACTAGGGTTAGCGTCAGGACAACTAGAGTTAGCGTCAGGACAACTAGGGTTAGCGTGAGGACAACTAGGGTTAGCGTCAGGACAAGTAGGGTTAGCGTCAGGACAACTAGGGTTAGCGTCAGGACAACTAGGGTTAGCGTCAGGACAACTAGGGTTAGCGTCAGGACAACTAGAGTTAGCGTCAGGACAACTAGGGTTAGCGTCAGGACAAGTAGGGTTAGCGTCAGGACAAGTAGGGTTAGCGTTAGGACAAGTAGGGTTAGCGTCAGGACAAGTAGGGTTAGCATCAGGACAACTAGGGTTAGCGTCAGGACAAGTAGGGTTAGCGTCAGGACAAGTAGGGTTAGCGTCAGGACAACTAGGGTTAGCGTCAGGACATCTAGGGTTAGCGTCAGGACAACTAGGGTTAGCGTCAGGACAACTAGGGTTAGCGTCAGGACAACTAGGGTTAGCGTCAGGACAAGTAGGGTTAGCGTCAGGACAACTAGGGTTAGCGTCAGGACAACTAGGGTTAGCGTCAGGACAAGTAGAGTTCGCGTCAGGACAGCTAGGGTTAGCGTCAGGACAACTAGGGTTAGAGTCATGACAAGTAGGGTTAGCTTCAGGACAACTAGGGTTAGCATCAGGACAACTAGGGTTAGCGTCAGGACAACTAGGGTTAGCGTCAGGACAACTAGGGTTAGCGTCAGGACAACTAGGTTTAGCGTCAGGACAACTCGGGTTAGCGTCAGGACAATTAGGGTTAGCATCAGGACAACTCGGGTTAGCGCCAGGACAACTCGGGTTAGCGTCAGGACAACTCGGGTTAGCATCAGGACAACTCGGGATAGCGTCAGGACAACTCGGGTTAGCGTCAGGACAAGGACAACTCGGGTTAGCGTCAGGGCAACTCGGGTTAGCGTCAGGACAACTCGGGTTAGCGTCAGGACAACTCGGGTTAGCGTCAGGACAACTAGGGTTAGCGTCAGGACAACTAGGATTAGCGTCAGGACAACTAGGGTTAGCGTCAGGACAACTAGGGTTAGCGTCAGGACAACTAGGGTTAGCGTCAGGACAAGTAGGGTTAGCGTCAGGACAAGTAGGGTTAGCGTCAGGACAAGTAGGGTTAGCGTCAGGACAACTAGGGTTAGGGTCAGGACAACTAGGGTTAGCGTCAGGACAACTAGGGTTAGCGTCAGGACAAGTAGGGTTAGCGTCAGGACAACTAGGGTTAGCGTCAGGACAACTAGGGTTAGCGTCAGGACAACTAGGGTTAGCGTCAGTACAACTAGGGTTAGCGTCAGGACAACTAGGGTTAGCGTCAGGACAACTAGGGTTAGCGTCAGGACAAGTAGGGTTAGCGTCAGGACAAGTAGGGTTAGCGTCAGGACAAGTAGGGTTAGCGTTAGGACAAGTAGGGTTAGCATCAGCACAACTAGGGTTAGCGTCAGGACAAGTAGGGTTAGCGTCAGGACAAGTAGGGTTAGCGTCAGGACAACTAGGGTTAGCGTCAGGACAACTAGGGTTAGCGTCAGGACAACTAGGGTTAGCGTGAGGACAACTAGGGTTAGCGTCAGGACAAGTAGGGTTAGCGTCAGGACAACTAGGGTTAGCGTCAGGACAACTAGGGTTAGCGTCAGGACAACTAGGGTTAGCATCAAGACAACTAGGGTTAGCGTCAGTACAACTAGGGTTAGCGTCAGGACAACTAGGGTTAGCGTCAGGACAACTAGAGTTAGCGTCAGGACAACTAGGGTTAGCGTCAGGACAAGTAGGGTTAGCGTCAGGACAAGTAGGGTTAGCGTCAGGACAAGTAGGGTTAGCATCAGGACAACTAGGGTTAGCGTCAGGACAACTAGGGTTAGCGTCAGGACAAGTAGGGTTAGCGTCAGGACAACTAGGGTTAGCGTCAGGACATCTAGGGTTAGTGTCAGGACAACTAGGGTTAGCGTCAGGACAACTAGGGTTAGCGTCAGGACAACTAGGGTTAGCGTCAGGACAAGTAGGGTTAGCGTCAGGACAACTAGGGTTAGCGTCAGGACAACTAGGGTTAGCGTCAGGACAAGTAGAGTTCGCGTCAGGACAGCTAGGGTTAGCGTCAGGACAACTAGGGTTAGCGTCATGACAAGTAGGGTTAGCGTCAGGACAACTAGGGTTAGCATCAGGACAACTAGGGTTAGCGTCAGGACAACTAGGGTTAGCGTCAGGACAACTAGGGTTAGCGTCAGGACAACTCGGGTTAGCGGCAGGACAATTAGGGTTAGCGTCAGGACAACTCGGGTTAGCGTCAGGACAACTCGGGTTAGCGTCAGGACAACTCGGGTTAGCGTCAGGACAACTCGGGTTAGCGTCAGGACAACTCGGGTTAGCGTCAGGGCAACTCGGGTTAGCGTCAGGACAACTAGGGTTAGCGTCAGGACAAGTAGGGTTAGCGTCAGGACAAGTAGGGTTAGCGTCAGGACAAGTAGGGTTAGCGTCAGGACAACTAGGGTTAGCGTCAGGACAACTAGGGTTAGCGTCAGGACAAGTAGGGTTAGCGTCAGGACAACTAGGGTTAGCGTCAGGACAACTAGGGTTAGCGTCAGGACAACTAGGGTTAGCGTCAGGACAACTAGGGTCAGCGTCAGGACAAGTAGGGTTAGCGTCAGGACAAGTAGGGTTAGCGTCAGGACAAGTAGGGTTAGCGTCAGGACAAGTAGGGTTAGCGTTAGGACAAGTAGGGTTAGCATCAGCACAACTAGGGTTAGCGTCAGGACAAGTAGGGTTAGCGTCAGGACAAGTAGGGTTAGCGTCAGGACAACTAGGGTTAGCGTCAGGACAACTAGGGTTAGCGTCAGTACAACTAGGATTAGCGTCAGGACAACTAGGGTTAGCGTCAGGACAACTAGGGTTAGCGTCAGGACAACTAGGGTTAGCGTCAGGACAAGTAGGGTTAGCGTCAGGACAAGTAGGGTTAGCGTCAGGACAACTAGGGTTAGCGTCAGGACAACTAGGGTTAGCGTCAGGACAACTAGGGTTAGCGTGAGGACAACTAGGGTTAGCGTCAGGACAAGTAGGGTTAGCGTCAGGACAACTAGGGTTAGCGTCAGGACAACTAGGGTTAGCGTCAGGACAACTAGGGTTAGCGTCAAGACAACTAGGGTTAGCGTCAGTACAACTAGGGTTAGCGTCAGGACAACTAGGGTTAGCGTCAGGACAACTAGAGTTAGCGTCAGGACAACTAGAGTTAGCGTCAGGACAAGTAGGGTTAGCGTCAGGACAAGTAGGGTTAGCGTCAGAACAAGTAGGGTTAGCATCAGGACAAGTAGGGTTAGCATCAGGACAACTAGGGTTAGCGTCAGGACAAGTAGGGTTAGCGTCAGGACAAGTAGGGTTAGCGTCAGGACAACTAGGGTTAGCGTCAGGACATCTAGGGTTAGTGTCAGGACAACTAGGGTTAGCGTCAGGACAACTAGGGTTAGCGTCAGGACAACTAGGGTTAGCGTCAGGACAAGTAGGGTTAGCGTCAGGACAACTAGGGTTAGCGTCAGGACAACTAGGGTTAGCGTCAGGACAAGTAGAGTTCGCGTCAGGACAGCTAGGGTTAGCGTCAGGACAACTAGGGTTAGCGTCATGACAAGTAGGGTTAGCTTCAGGACAACTAGGGTTAGCATCAGGACAACTAGGGTTAGCGTCAGGACAACTAGGGTTAGCGTCAGGACAACTAGGGTTAGCGTCAGGACAACTCGGGTTAGCGTCAGGACAATTAGGGTTAGCGTCAGGACAACTCGGGTTAGCGTCAGGACAACTCGGGTTAGCGTCAGGACAACTCGGGTTAGCGTCAGGACAACTCGGGTTAGCGTCAGGACAACTCGGGTTAGCGTCAGGGCAACTCGGGTTAGCGTCAGGACAACTCGGGTTAGCGTCAGGACAACTCGGGTTAGCGTCAGGACAACAAGGGTTAGCGTCAGGACAACTAGGGTTAGCGTCAGGACAACTCGGGTTAGCGTCAGGACAACTCGGGTTAGCGTCAGGACAACTAGGGTTAGCGTCAGGACAACTCGGGTTAGCGTCAGGACAACTCGGGTTAGCGTCAGGACAACTAGGGTTAGCGTCAGGACAACTAGGGTTAGCGTCAGGACAACTAGGGTTAGCGTCAGGACAACTAGGGTTAGCATCAGGACAACTAGGGTTAGCGTCAGGACAACTAGGGTTAGCGTCAGGACAAGTAGGGTTAGCGTCAGGACAACTAGGGTTAGCGTCAGGACAAGTAGGGTTAGCGTCAGGACAACTAGGGTTAGCGTCAGGACAACTAGGGTTAGCGTCAGGACAACTAGGGTTAGCGTCAGGACAACTAGGGTTAGCGTCAGGACAAGTAGGGTTAGCATCAGGACAAGTAGGGTTAGCGTCAGGACAAGTAGGGTTAGCGTCAGGACAACTAGGGTTAGCGTCAGGACAACTAGGGTTAGCGTCAGGACAACTAGGGTTAGCGTCAGGACAACTAGGGTTAGCGTCAGGACAAGTAGGGTTAGCGTCAGGACAACTAGGGTTAGCGTCAGGACAACTAGGGTTAGCGTCAGGACAAGTAGGGTTAGCGTCAGGACAACTAGGGTTAGCGTCAGGACAACTAGGGTTAGCGTCAGGACAACTAGGGTTAGCGTCAGGACAACTAGGGTTAGCGTCAGGACAACTAGGATTAGCGTCAGGACAACTAGGGTTAGCGTCAGGACAACTAGGGTTAGCGTCAGGACAAGTAGGGTTAGCGTCAGGACAAGTAGGGTTAGCGTCAGGACAAGTAGGGTTAGCGTCAGGACAACTCGGGTTAGCGTCAGGGCAACTCGGGTTAGCGTCAGGACAACTCGGGTTAGCGTCAGGACAACTCGGGTTAGCGTCAGGACAACTAGGGTTAGCGTCAGGACAACTAGGATTAGCGTCAGGACAACTAGGGTTAGCGTCAGGACAACTAGGGTTAGCGTCAGGACAACTAGGGTTAGCGTCAGGACAAGTAGGGTTAGCGTCAGGACAAGTAGGGTTAGCGTCAGGACAAGTAGGGTTAGCGTCAGGACAACTAGGGTTAGGGTCAGGACAACTAGGGTTAGCGTCAGGACAACTAGGGTTAGCGTCAGGACAAGTAGGGTTAGCGTCAGGACAACTAGGGTTAGCGTCAGGACAACTAGGGTTAGCGTCAGGACAACTAGGGTTAGCGTCAGTACAACTAGGGTTAGCGTCAGGACAACTAGGGTTAGCGTCAGGACAACTAGGGTTAGCGTCAGGACAAGTAGGGTTAGCGTCAGGACAAGTAGGGTTAGCGTCAGGACAAGTAGGGTTAGCGTTAGGACAAGTAGGGTTAGCATCAGCACAACTAGGGTTAGCGTCAGGACAAGTAGGGTTAGCGTCAGGACAAGTAGGGTTAGCGTCAGGACAACTAGGGTTAGCGTCAGGACAACTAGGGTTAGCGTCAGGACAACTAGGGTTAGCGTGAGGACAACTAGGGTTAGCGTCAGGACAAGTAGGGTTAGCGTCAGGACAACTAGGGTTAGCGTCAGGACAACTAGGGTTAGCGTCAGGACAACTAGGGTTAGCGTCAAGACAACTAGGGTTAGCGTCAGTACAACTAGGGTTAGCGTCAGGACAACTAGGGTTAGCGTCAGGACAACTAGAGTTAGCGTCAGGACAACTAGGGTTAGCGTCAGGACAAGTAGGGTTAGCGTCAGGACAAGTAGGGTTAGCGTCAGGACAAGTAGGGTTAGCGTCAGGACAAGTAGGGTTAGCATCAGGACAACTAGGGTTAGCGTCAGGACAACTAGGGTTAGCGTCAGGACAAGTAGGGTTAGCGTCAGGACAACTAGGGTTAGCGTCAGGACATCTAGGGTTAGTGTCAGGACAACTAGGGTTAGCGTCAGGACAACTAGGGTTAGCGTCAGGACAACTAGGGTTAGCGTCAGGACAAGTAGGGTTAGCGTCAGGACAACTAGGGTTAGCGTCAGGACAACTAGGGTTAGCGTCAGGACAAGTAGAGTTCGCGTCAGGACAGCTAGGGTTAGCGTCAGGACAACTAGGGTTAGCGTCATGACAAGTAGGGTTAGCGTCAGGACAACTAGGGTTAGCATCAGGACAACTAGGGTTAGCGTCAGGACAACTAGGGTTAGCGTCAGGACAACTAGGGTTAGCGTCAGGACAACTCGGGTTAGCGGCAGGACAATTAGGGTTAGCGTCAGGACAACTCGGGTTAGCGTCAGGACAACTCGGGTTAGCGTCAGGACAACTCGGGTTAGCGTCAGGACAACTCGGGTTAGCGTCAGGACAACTCGGGTTAGCGTCAGGGCAACTCGGGTTAGCGTCAGGACAACTAGGGTTAGCGTCAGGACAAGTAGGGTTAGCGTCAGGACAAGTAGGGTTAGCGTCAGGACAAGTAGGGTTAGCGTCAGGACAACTAGGGTTAGCGTCAGGACAACTAGGGTTAGCGTCAGGACAAGTAGGGTTAGCGTCAGGACAACTAGGGTTAGCGTCAGGACAACTAGGGTTAGCGTCAGGACAACTAGGGTTAGCGTCAGGACAACTAGGGTTAGCGTCAGGACAACTAGGGTCAGCGTCAGGACAAGTAGGGTTAGCGTCAGGACAAGTAGGGTTAGCGTCAGGACAAGTAGGGTTAGCGTCAGGACAAGTAGGGTTAGCGTTAGGACAAGTAGGGTTAGCATCAGCACAACTAGGGTTAGCGTCAGGACAAGTAGGGTTAGCGTCAGGACAAGTAGGGTTAGCGTCAGGACAACTAGGGTTAGCGTCAGGACAACTAGGGTTAGCGTCAGTACAACTAGGATTAGCGTCAGGACAACTAGGGTTAGCGTCAGGACAACTAGGGTTAGCGTCAGGACAACTAGGGTTAGCGTCAGGACAAGTAGGGTTAGCGTCAGGACAAGTAGGGTTAGCGTCAGGACAACTAGGGTTAGCGTCAGGACAACTAGGGTTAGCGTCAGGACAACTAGGGTTAGCGTGAGGACAACTAGGGTTAGCGTCAGGACAAGTAGGGTTAGCGTCAGGACAACTAGGGTTAGCGTCAGGACAACTAGGGTTAGCGTCAGGACAACTAGGGTTAGCGTCAAGACAACTAGGGTTAGCGTCAGTACAACTAGGGTTAGCGTCAGGACAACTAGGGTTAGCGTCAGGACAACTAGAGTTAGCGTCAGGACAACTAGAGTTAGCGTCAGGACAAGTAGGGTTAGCGTCAGGACAAGTAGGGTTAGCGTCAGAACAAGTAGGGTTAGCATCAGGACAAGTAGGGTTAGCATCAGGACAACTAGGGTTAGCGTCAGGACAAGTAGGGTTAGCGTCAGGACAAGAAGGGTTAGCGTCAGGACAACTAGGGTTAGCGTCAGGACATCTAGGGTTAGTGTCAGGACAACTAGGGTTAGCGTCAGGACAACTAGGGTTAGCGTCAGGACAACTAGGGTTAGCGTCAGGACAAGTAGGGTTAGCGTCAGGACAACTAGGGTTAGCGTCAGGACAACTAGGGTTAGCGTCAGGACAAGTAGAGTTCGCGTCAGGACAGCTAGGGTTAGCGTCAGGACAACTAGGGTTAGCGTCATGACAAGTAGGGTTAGCTTCAGGACAACTAGGGTTAGCATCAGGACAACTAGGGTTAGCGTCAGGACAACTAGGGTTAGCGTCAGGACAACTAGGGTTAGCGTCAGGACAACTCGGGTTAGCGTCAGGACAATTAGGGTTAGCGTCAGGACAACTCGGGTTAGCGTCAGGACAACTCGGGTTAGCGTCAGGACAACTCGGGTTAGCGTCAGGACAACTCGGGTTAGCGTCAGGGTAACTCGGGTTAGCGTCAGGACAACTCGGGTTAGCGTCAGGACAACTCGGGTTAGCGTCAGGACAACAAGCGTTAGCGTCAGGACAACTAGGGTTAGCGTCAGGACAACTCGGGTTAGCGTCAGGACAACTCGGGTTAGCGTCAGGACAACTAGGGTTAGCGTCAGGACAACTCGGGTTAGCGTCAGGACAACTCGGGTTAGCGTCAGGACAACTAGGGTTAGCGTCAGGACAACTAGGGTTAGCGTCAGGACAACTAGGGTTAGCGTCAGGACAACTAGGGTTAGCATCAGGACAACTAGGGTTAGCGTCAGGACAACTAGGGTTAGCGTCAGGACAAGTAGGGTTAGCGTCAGGACAACTAGGGTTAGCGTCAGGACAAGTAGGGTTAGCGTCAGGACAACTAGGGTTAGCGTCAGGACAACTAGGGTTAGCGTCAGGACAACTAGGGTTAGCGTCAGGACAACTAGGGTTAGCGTCAGGACAAGTAGGGTTAGCATCAGGACAAGTAGGGTTAGCGTCAGGACAAGTAGGGTTAGCGTCAGGACAACTAGGGTTAGCGTCAGGACAACTAGGGTTAGCGTCAGGACAACTAGGGTTAGCGTCAGGACAAGTAGGGTTAGCGTCAGGACAACTAGGGTTAGCGTCAGGACAACTAGGGTTAGCGTCAGGACAAGTAGGGTTAGCGTCAGGACAACTAGGGTTAGCGTCAGGACAACTAGGGTTAGCGTCAGGACAACTAGGGTTAGCGTCAGGACAACTAGGGTTAGCGTCAGGACAACTAGGATTAGCGTCAGGACAACTAGGGTTAGCGTCAGGACAACTAGGGTTAGCGTCAGGACAAGTAGGGTTAGCGTCAGGACAAGTAGGGTTAGCGTCAGGACAAGTAGGGTTAGCGTCAGGACAACTAGGGTTAGCGTCAGGACAACTAGGGTTAGCGTCAGGACAAGTAGGGTTAGCGTCAGGACAACTAGGGTTAGCGTCAGGACAACTAGGGTTAGCGTCAGGACAACTAGGGTTAGCATCAAGACAACTAGGGTTAGCGTCAGTACAACTAGGGTTAGCGTCAGGACAACTAGGGTTAGCGTCAGGACAACTAGGGTTAGCGTCAGGACAAGTAGGGTTAGCGTCAGGACAAGTAGGGTTAGCGTCAGGACAAGTAGGGTTAGCGTTAGGACAAGTAGGGTTAGCATCAGCACAACTAGGGTTAGCGTCAAGACAAGTAGGGTTAGCGTCAGGACAAGTAGGGTTAGCGTCAGGACAACTAGGGTTAGCGTCATGACATCTAGGGTTAGCGTCAGGACAACTAGGGTTAGCGTCAGGACAACTAGGGTTAGCGTCAGGACAAGTAGGGTTAGCGTCAGGACAACTAGGGTTAGCGTCAGGACAACTAGGGTTAGCGTCAGGACAAGTAGGGTTAGCGTCAGGACAAGTAGGGTTAGCGTCAGGACAACTAGGGTTAGCGTCAGGACATCTAGGGTTAGCGTCAGGACAACTAGGGTTAGCGTCAGGACAACTAGGGTTAGCGTCGGGACAACTAGGGTTAGCGTCAGGACAAGTAGGGTTAGCGTCAGGACAACTAGGGTTAGCGTCAGGACAACTAGGGTTAGCGTCAGGACAAGTAGAGTTCGCGTCAGGACAGCTAGGGTTAGCGTCAGGACAACTAGTGTTAGCGTCATGACAAGTAGGGTTAGCTTCAGGACAACTAGGGTTAGCATCAGGACAACTAGGGTTAGCGTCAGGACAATTAGGGTTAGCGTCAGGACAACTCGGGTTAGCGTCAGGACAACTCGGGTTAGCGTCAGGACAACTCGGGTTAGCGTCAGGACAACTCGGGTTAGCGTCAGGACAACTCGGGTTAGCGTCAGGGCAACTCGGGTTAGCGTCAGGACAACTCGGGTTAGCGTCAGGACAACTCGGGTTAGCGTCAGGACAACTCGGGTTAGCGTCAGGACAACTAGGGTTAGCGTCAGGACAACTCGGGTTAGCGTCAGGACAACTCGGGTTAGCGTCAGGACAACTAGGGTTAGCGTCAGGACAACTCGGGTTAGCGTCAGGACAACTCGGGTTAGCGTCAGGACAACTAGGGTTAGCGTCAGGACAACTAGGGTTAGCGTCAGGACAACTGGGGTTAGCGTCAGGACAACTAGGGTTAGCGTCAGGACAACTAGGGTTAGCGTCAGGACAACTAGGGTTAGCGTCAGGACAAGTAGGGTTAGCGTCAGGACAACTAGGGTTAGCGTCAGGACAACTAGGGTTAGCGTCAGGACAACTCGGGTTAGCGTCAGGACAACTCGGGTTAGCGTCAGGACAACTAGGGTTAGCGTCAGGACAACTCGGGTTAGCGTCAGGACAACTCGGGTTAGCGTCAGGACAACTAGGGTTAGCGTCAGGACAACTAGGGTTAGCGTCAGGACAACTGGGGTTAGCGTCAGGACAACTAGGGTTAGCGTCAGGACAACTAGGGTTAGCGTCAGGACAACTAGGGTTAGCGTCAGGACAAGTAGGGTTAGCGTCAGGACAACTAGGGTTAGCGTCAGGACAACTAGGGTTAGCGTCAGGACAACTAGGGTTAGCGTCAGGACAACTAGGGTTAGCGTCAGGACAACTAGGGTTAGCGTCAGGACAACTAGGGTTAGCGTCAGGACAACTAGGGTTAGCGTCAGGACAAGTAGGGTTAGCGTCAGGACAACTAGGGTTAGCGTCAGGACAAGTAGGGTTAGCGTCAGGACAACTAGGGTTAGCGTCAGGACAACTAGGGTTAGCGTCAGGACAACTAGGGTTAGCGTCAGGACAACTAGGGTTAGCGTCAGGACAACTAGGGTTAGCGTCAGGACAACTAGGGTTAGCGTCAGGACAACTAGGGTTAGCGTCAGGACAAGTAGGGTTAGCATCAGGACAAGTAGGGTTAGCGTCAGGACAAGTAGGGTTAGCGTCAGGACAACTAGGGTTAGCGTCAGGACAACTAGGGTTAGCGTCAGGACAACTAGGGTTAGCGTCAGGACAAGTAGGGTTAGCGTCAGGACAACTAGGGTTAGCGTCAGGACAACTAGGGTTAGCGTCAGGACAAGTAGGGTTAGCGTCAGGACAACTAGGGTTAGCGTCAGGACAACTAGGGTTAGCGTCAGGACAACTAGGGTTAGCGTCAGGACAACTAGGGTTAGCGTCAGGACAACTAGGATTAGCGTCAGGACAACTAGGGTTAGCGTCAGGACAAGTAGGGTTAGCGTCAGGACAAGTAGGGTTAGCGTCAGGACAAGTAGGGTTAGCGTCAGGACAAGTAGGGTTAGCGTCAGGACAACTAGGGTTAGCGTCAGGACAACTAGGGTTAGCGTCAGGACAACTAGGGTTAGCGTCAGGACAAGTAGGGTTAGCGTCAGGACAACTAGGGTTAGCGTCAGGACAACTAGGGTTAGCGTCAGGACAACTAGGGTTAGCGTCAAGACAACTAGGGTTAGCGTCAGTACAACTAGGGTTAGCGTCAGGACAACTAGGGTTAGCGTCAGGACAACTAGGGTTAGCGTCAGGACAAGTAGGGTTAGCGTCAGGACAAGTAGGGTTAGCGTCAGGACAAGTAGGGTTAGCGTTAGGACAAGTAGGGTTAGCATCAGCACAACTAGGGTTAGCGTCAAGACAAGTAGGGTTAGCATCAGGACAAGTAGGGTTAGCGTCAGGACAACTAGGGTTAGCGTCAGGACATCTAGGGTTAGTGTCAGGACAACTAGGGTTAGCGTCAGGAAAACTAGGGTTAGCGTCAGGACAACTAGGGTTAGCGTCAGGACAAGTAGGGTTAGCGTCAGGACAACTAGGGTTAGCGTCAGGACAACTAGGGTTAGCGTCAGGACAAGTAGAGTTCGCGTCAGGACAGCTAGGGTTAGCGTCAGGACAACTAGGGTTAGCGTCATGACAAGTAGGGTTAGCTTCAGGACAACTAGGGTTAGCATCAGGACAACTAGGGTTAGCGTCAGGACAATTAGGGTTAGCGTCAGGACAACTCGGGTTAGCGTCAGGACAACTCGGGTTAGCGTCAGGACAACTCGGGTTAGCGTCAGGACAACTAGGGTTAGCGTCAGGACAACTCGGGTTAGCGTCAGGACAACTCGGGTTAGCGTCAGGACAACTAGGGTTAGCGTCAGGACAACTAGGGTTAGCGTCAGGACAACTAGGGTTAGCGTCAGGACAAGTAGGGTTAGCGTCAGGACAACTAGGGTTAGCGTCAGGACAACTAGGGTTAGCGTCAGGACAAGTAGGGTTAGCGTCAGGACAACTAGGGTTAGCGTCAGGACAACTAGGGTTAGCGTCAGGACAACTAGGGTTAGCGTCAGGACAACTAGGATTAGCGTCAGGACAACTAGGGTTAGCGTCAGGACAACTAGGGTTAGCGTCAGGACAAATAGGGTTAGCGTCAGGACAAGTAGGGTTAGCGTCAGGACAAGTAGGGTTAGCGTCAGGACAAGTAGGGTTAGCGTCAGGACAACTAGGGTTAGCGTCAGGACAACTAGGGTTAGCGTCAGGACAACTAGGGTTAGCGTCAGGACAAGTAGGGTTAGCGTCAGGAGAACTAGGGTTAGCGTCAGGACAACTAGGGTTAGCGTCAGGACAACTAGGGTTAGCGTCAGGACAAGTAGGGTTAGCGTCAGGACAACTAGGGTTAGCGTCAGGACAACTAGGGTTAGCGTCAGGACAAGTAGGGTTAGCGTCAGGACAACTAGGGTTAGCGTCAGGACAACTAGGGTTAGCGTCAGGACAACTAGGGTTAGCGTCAGGACAACTAGGGTTAGCGTCAGGACAACTAGGATTAGCGTCAGGACAACTAGGGTTAGCGTCAGGACAACTAGGGTTAGCGTCAGGACAAGTAGGGTTAGCGTCAGGACAAGTAGGGATAGCGTCAGGACAAGTAGGGTTAGCGTCAGGACAACTAGGGTTAGCGTCAGGACAACTAGGGTTAGCGTCAGGACAACTAGGGTTAGCGTCAGGACAAGTAGGGTTAGCGTCAGGACAACTAGGGTTAGCGTCAGGACAACTAGGGTTAGCGTCAGGACAACTAGGGTTAGCGTCAAGACAACTAGGGTTAGCGTCAGTACAACTAGGGTTAGCGTCAGGACAACTAGGGTTAGCGTCAGGACAACTAGGGTTAGCGTCAGGACAAGTAGGGTTAGCGTCAGGACAAGTAGGGTTAGCGTTAGGACAAGTAGGGTTAGCATCAGCACAACTAGGGTTAGCGTCAGGACAAGTAGGGTTAGCGTCAGGACAAGTAGGGTTAGCGTCAGGACAACTAGGGTTAGCGTCATGACATCTAGGGTTAGCGTCAGGACAACTAGGGTTAGCGTCAGGACAACTAGGGTTAGCGTCATTACAAGTAGGGTTAGCGTCAGGACAACTAGGGTTAGCGTCAGGACAACTAGGGTTAGCGTCAGGACAAGTAGGGTTAGCGTCAGGACAAGTAGGGTTAGCGTCAGGACAACTAGGGTTAGCGTCAGGACATCTAGGGTTAGTGTCAGGACAACTAGGGTTAGCGTCAGGACAACTAGGGTTAGCGTCAGGACAACTAGGGTTAGCGTCAGGACAAGTAGGGTTAGCGTCAGGACAACTAGGGTTAGCGTCAGGACAACTAGGGTTAGCGTCAGGACAAGTAGAGTTCGCGTCAGGACAGCTAGGGTTAGCGTCAGGACAACTAGGGTTAGCGTCATGACAAGTAGGGTTAGCTTCAGGACAACTAGGGTTAGCATCAGGACAACTAGGGTTAGCGTCAGGACAACTAGGGTTAGCGTCAGGACAACTCGGGTTAGCGTCAGGACAATTAGGGTTAGCGTCAGGACAACTCGGGTTAGCGTCAGGACAACTCGGGTTAGCGTCAGGACAACTCGGGTTAGCGTCAGGACAACTCGGGTTAGCGTCAGGACAACTCGGGTTAGCGTCAGGGCAACTCAGGTTAGCATCAGGACAACTCGGGTTAGCGTCAGGACAACTCGGGTTAGCGTCAGGACAACTCGGGTTAGCGTCAGGACAACAAGGGTTAGCGTCAGGACAACTAGGGTTAGCGTCAGGACAACTCGGGTTAGCGTCAGGACAACTCGGGTTAGCGTCAGGACAACTAGGGTTAGCGTCAGGACAACTCGGGTTAGCGTCAGGACAACTCGGGTTAGCGTCAGGACAACTCGGGTTAGCGTCAGGACAACTAGGGTTAGCGTCAGGACAACTAGGGTTAGCGTCAGGACAACTAGGGTTAGCGTCAGGACAACTAGGGTTAGCGTCAGGACAACTAGGGTTAGCGTCAGGACAACTAGGGTTAGCGTCAGGACAAGTAGGGTTAGCGTCAGGACAACTAGGGTTAGCGTCAGGACAAGTAGGGTTAGCGTCAGGACAAGTAGGGTTAGCGTCAGGACAAGTAGGGTTAGCGTCAGGACAACTAGGGTTAGCGTCAGGACAACTAGGGTTAGCGTCAGGACAAGTAGGGTTAGCATCAGGACAACTAGGGTTAGCGTCAGGACAACTAGGGTTAGCGTCAGGACAAGTAGGGTTAGCGTCAGGACAACTAGGGTTAGCGTCAGGACAACTAGGGTTAGCGTCAGGACAAGTAGGGTTAGCGTCAGGACAACTAGGGTTAGCGTCAGGACAACTAGGATTAGCGTCAGGACAACTAGGGTTAGCGTCAGGACAACTAGGGTTAGCGTCAGGACAAGTAGGGTTAGCGTCAGGACAAGTAGGGTTAGCGTCAGGACAAGTAGGGTTAGCGTCAGGACAACGAGGGTTATCGTCAGGACAACTAGGGTTAGCGTCAGGACAACTAGGGTTAGCGTCAGGACAAGTAGGGTTAGCGTCAGGACAACTAGGGTTAGCGTCAGGACAACTAGGGTTAGCGTCAGGACAACTAGGGTTAGCGTCAAGACAACTAGGGTTAGCGTCAGTACAACTAGGGTTAGCGTCAGGACAACTAGGGTTAGCGTCAGGACAACTAGGGTTAGCGTCAGGACAAGTAGGGTTAGCGTCAGGACAAGTAGGGTTAGCGTCAGGACAAGTAGGGTTAGCGTTAGGACAAGTAGGGTTAGCATCAGCACAACTAGGGTTAGCGTCAGGACAAGTAGGGTTAGCGTCAGGACAAGTAGGGTTAGCGTCAGGACAACTAGGGTTAGCGTCATGACATCTAGGGTTAGCGTCAGGACAACTAGGGTTAGCGTCAGGACAACTAGGGTTAGCGTCAGGACAACTAGGGTTAGCGTCAGGACAAGTAGGGTTAGCGTCAGGACAACTAGGGTTAGCGTCAGGACAACTAGGGTTAGCGTCAGGACAACTAGGGTTAGCGTCAGGACAAGTAGGGTTAGCGTCAGGACAACTAGGGTTAGCGTCAGGACAAGTAGGGTTAGCGTCAGGACAACTAGGGTTAGCGTCAGGACAACTAGGGTTAGCGTCAGGACAACTAGGGTTAGCGTCAGGACAACTAGGATTAGAGTCAGGACAACTAGGGTTAGCGTCAGGACAACTAGGGTAAGCGTCAGGACAACTAGGGTTAGCGTCAGGACAACTAGGGTTAGCGTCAGGACAACTCGGGTTAGCGTCAGGACAACTCGGGTTAGCGTCAGGACAACTTGGGTTAGCGTCAGGACAACTCGGGTTAGCGTCAGGACAACTCGGGTTAGCGTCAGGACAACTAGGGTTAGCGTCAGGACAAGTAGGGTTAGCGTCAGGACAACTAGGGTTAGAGTCAGGACAACTAGGGTTAGCGTCAGGACAACTAGGGTTAGTGTCAGGACAAGTAGGGATAGCGTCAGGACAACTAGGGTTAGCGTCAGGACAACTAGGATTAGCGTCAGGACAACTAGGGTTAGCGTCATGACAACTAGGGTTAGCGTCAGGACAACTATTGTTAGCGTCAGGACAAGTAGGGTTAGCGTCAGGACAAGTAGGGTTAGCGTCAGGACAACTAGGGTTAGCGTCAGGACAACTAGGGTTAGCGTCAGGACAAGTAGGGTTAGCGTCAGGACAACTAGGGTTAGCGTCAGGACATCTAGGGTTAGCATCAGGACAACTAGGGTTAGCGTCAGGACATCTAGGGTTAGCATCAGGACAACTAGGGTTAGCGTCAGGACAACTAGGGTTAGCGTCAGGACAACTAGGGTTAGCGTTAGGACAACTAGGGTTAGCGTCAGGACAAGTAGGGTTAGCGTCAGGACAAGTAGGGTTAGCGTCAGGACAAGTAGGGTTAGCGTCAGGACAAGTAGGGTTAGCGTCAGGACAACTAGGGTTAGCGTCAGGACAACTAGGGTTAGCGCCAGTACAACTAGGGTTAGCGTCAGGACAACTAGGGTTAGCGTCAGGACAACTAGGGTTAGCGTCAGGACAAGTAGGGTTAGCGTCAGGACAAGTAGGGTTAGCGTCAGGACAAGTAGGGTTAGCGTTAGGACAAGTAGGGTTAGCATCAGCACAACTAGGGTTAGCGTCAGGACAAGTAGGGTTAGCGTCAGGACAAGTAGGGTTAGCGTCAGGACAACTAGGGTTAGCGTCATGACATCTAGGGTTAGCGTCAGGACAACTAGGGTTAGCGTCAGGACAACTAGGGTTAGCGTCAGGACAACTAGGGTTAGCGTCAGGACAAGTAGGGTTAGCGTCAGGACAACTAGGGTTAGCGTCAGGACAACTAGGGTTAGCGTCAGGACAACTAGGGTTAGCGTCAGGACAAGTAGGGTTAGCGTCAGGACAAGTAGGGTTAGCGTCAGGACAAGTAGGGTTAGCGTTAGGACAAGTAGGGTTAGCATCAGCACAACTAGGGTTAGCGTCAAGACAAGTAGGGTTAGCATCAGGACAAGTAGGGTTAGCGTCAGGACAACTAGGGTTAGCGTCAGGACATCTAGGGTTAGTGTCAGGACAACTAGGGTTAGCGTCAGGACAACTAGGGTTAGCGTCAGGACAACTAGGGTTAGCGTCAGGACAAGTAGGGTTAGCGTCAGGACAACTAGGGTTAGCGTCAGGACAACTAGGGTTAGCGTCAGGACAAGTAGAGTTCGCGTCAGGACAGCTAGGGTTAGCGTCAGGACAACTAGGGTTAGCGTCATGACAAGTAGGGTTAGCTTCAGGACAACTAGGGTTAGCATCAGGACAACTAGGGTTAGCGTCAGGACAATTAGGGTTAGCGTCAGGACAACTCGGGTTAGCGTCAGGACAACTCGGGTTAGCGTCAGGACAACTCGGGTTAGCGTCAGGACAACTCGGGTTAGCGTCAGGACAACTCGGGTTAGCATCAGGGCAACTCGGGTTAGCGTCAGGACAACTCGGGTTAGCGTCAGGACAACTCGGGTTAGCGTCAGGACAACTCGGGTTAGCGTCAGGACAACTCGGGTTAGCGTCAGGACAACTAGGGTTAGCGTCAGGACAACTCGGGTTAGCGTCAGGACAACTCGGGTTAGCGTCAGGACAACTAGGGTTAGCGTCAGGACAACTCGGGTTAGCGTCAGGACAACTCGGGTTAGCGTCAGGACAACTAGGGTTAGCGTCAGGACAACTAGGGTTAGTGTCAGGACAACTAGGGTTAGCGTCAGGACAACTAGGGTTAGCGTCAGGACAACTAGGGTTAGCGTCAGGACAACTAGGGTTAGCGTCAGGACAAGTAGGGTTAGCGTCAGGACAACTAGGGTTAGCGTCAGGACAACTAGGGTTAGCGTCAGGACAAGTAGGGTTAGCGTCAGGACAACTAGGGTTAGCGTCAGGACAACTAGGGTTAGCGTCAGGACAACTAGGGTTAGCGTCAGGACAACTAGGCTTAGCGTCAGGACAACTAGGGTTAGCGTCAGGACAACTAGGGTTAGCGTCAGGACAAATAGGGTTAGCGTCAGGACAAGTAGGGTTAGCGTCAGGACAAGTAGGGTTAGCGTCAGGACAAGTAGGGTTAGCGTCAGGACAACTAGGGTTAGCGTCAGGACAACTAGGGTTAGCGTCAGGACAACTAGGGTTAGCGTCAGGACAAGTAGGGTTAGCGTCAGGACAACTAGGGTTAGCGTCAGGACAACTAGGGTTAGCGTCAGGACAACTAGGGTTAGCGTCAGGACAAGTAGGGTTAGCGTCAGGACAACTAGGGTTAGCGTCAGGACAACTAGGGTTAGCGTCAGGACAAGTAGGGTTAGCGTCAGGACAACTAGGGTTAGCGTCAGGACAACTAGGGTTAGCGTCAGGACAACTAGGGTTAGCGTCAGGACAACTAGGGTTAGCGTCAGGACAACTAGGATTAGCGTCAGGACAACTAGGGTTAGCGTCAGGACAACTAGGGTTAGCGTCAGGACAAGTAGGGTTAGCGTCAGGACAAGTAGGGATAGCGTCAGGACAAGTAGGGTTAGCGTCAGGACAACTAGGGTTAGCGTCAGGACAACTAGGGTTAGCGTCAGGACAACTAGGGTTAGCGTCAGGACAAGTAGGGTTAGCGTCAGGACAACTAGGGTTAGCGTCAGGACAACTAGGGTTAGCGTCAGGACAACTAGGGTTAGCGTCAAGACAACTAGGGTTAGCGTCAGTACAACTAGGGTTAGCGTCAGGACAACTAGGGTTAGCGTCAGGACAACTAGGGTTAGCGTCAGGACAAGTAGGGTTAGCGTCAGGACAAGTAGGGTTAGCGTTAGGACAAGTAGGGTTAGCATCAGCACAACTAGGGTTAGCGTCAGGACAAGTAGGGTTAGCGTCAGGACAAGTAGGGTTAGCGTCAGGACAACTAGGGTTAGCGTCATGACATCTAGGGTTAGCGTCAGGACAACTAGGGTTAGTGTCAGGACAAGTAGGGATAGCGTCAGGACAACTAGGGTTAGCGTCAGGACAACTAGGATTAGCGTCAGGACAACTAGGGTTAGCGTCATGACAACTAGGGTTAGCGTCAGGACAACTATTGTTAGCGTCAGGACAAGTAGGGTTAGCGTCAGGACAAGTAGGGTTAGCGTCAGGACAACTAGGGTTAGCGTCAGGACAACTAGGGTTAGCGTCAGGACAACTAGGGTTAGCGTCAGGACAACTAGGGTTAGCGTCAGGACAAGTAGGGTTAGCGTCAGGACAACTAGGGTTAGCGTCAGGACAACTAGGGTTAGCGTCAGGACAAGTAGGGTTAGCGTCAGGACAAGTAGGGTTAGCGTTAGGACAAGTAGGGTTAGCATCAGGACAACTAGGGTTAGCGTCAGGACAAGTAGGGTTAGCGTCAGGACAAGTAGGGTTAGCGTCAGGACAACTAGGGTTAGCGTCAGGACATCTAGGGTTAGCATCAGGACAACTAGGGTTAGCGTCAGGACAACTAGGGTTAGCGTCAGGACAACTAGGGTTAGCGTTAGGACAACTAGGGTTAGCGTCAGGACAAGTAGGGTTAGCGTCAGGACAAGTAGGGTTAGCGTCAGGACAAGTAGGGTTAGCGTCAGGACAAGTAGGGTTAGCGTCAGGACAAGTAGGGTTAGCGTCAGGACAACTAGGGTTAGCGTCAGGACAACTAGGGTTAGCGCCAGTACAACTAGGGTTAGCGTCAGGACAACTAGGGTTAGCGTCAGGACAACTAGGGTTAGCGTCAGGACAAGTAGGGTTAGCGTCAGGACAAGTAGGGTTAGCGTCAGGACAAGTAGGGTTAGCGTTAGGACAAGTAGGGTTAGCATCAGCACAACTAGGGTTAGCGTCAGGACAAGTAGGGTTAGCGTCAGGACAAGTAGGGTTAGCGTCAGGACAACTAGGGTTAGCGTCATGACATCTAGGGTTAGCGTCAGGACAACTAGGGTTAGCGTCAGGACAACTAGGGTTAGCGTCAGGACAACTAGGGTTAGCGTCAGGACAAGTAGGGTTAGCGTCAGGACAACTAGGGTTAGCGTCAGGACAACTAGGGTTAGCGTCAGGACAACTAGGGTTAGCGTCAGGACAAGTAGGGTTAGCGTCAGGACAAGTAGGGTTAGCGTCAGGACAAGTAGGGTTAGCGTTAGGACAAGTAGGGTTAGCATCAGCACAACTAGGGTTAGCGTCAAGACAAGTAGGGTTAGCATCAGGACAAGTAGGGTTAGCGTCAGGACAACTAGGGTTAGCGTCAGGACATCTAGGGTTAGTGTCAGGACAACTAGGGTTAGCGTCAGGACAACTAGGGTTAGCGTCAGGACAACTAGGGTTAGCGTCAGGACAAGTAGGGTTAGCGTCAGGACAACTAGGGTTAGCGTCAGGACAACTAGGGTTAGCGTCAGGACAAGTAGAGTTCGCGTCAGGACAGCTAGGGTTAGCGTCAGGACAACTAGGGTTAGCGTCATGACAAGTAGGGTTAGCTTCAGGACAACTAGGGTTAGCATCAGGACAACTAGGGTTAGCGTCAGGACAATTAGGGTTAGCGTCAGGACAACTCGGGTTAGCGTCAGGACAACTCGGGTTAGCGTCAGGACAACTCGGGTTAGCGTCAGGACAACTCGGGTTAGCGTCAGGACAACTCGGGTTAGCATCAGGGCAACTCGGGTTAGCGTCAGGACAACTCGGGTTAGCGTCAGGACAACTCGGGTTAGCGTCAGGACAACTCGGGTTAGCGTCAGGACAACTCGGGTTAGCGTCAGGACAACTAGGGTTAGCGTCAGGACAACTCGGGTTAGCGTCAGGACAACTCGGGTTAGCGTCAGGACAACTAGGGTTAGCGTCAGGACAACTCGGGTTAGCGTCAGGACAACTCGGGTTAGCGTCAGGACAACTAGGGTTAGCGTCAGGACAACTAGGGTTAGCGTCAGGACAACTAGGGTTAGCGTCAGGACAACTAGGGTTAGCGTCAGGACAAGTAGGGTTAGCGTCAGGACAACTAGGGTTAGCGTCAGGACAACTAGGGTTAGCGTCAGGACAAGTAGGGTTAGCGTCAGGACAACTAGGGTTAGCGTCAGGACAACTAGGGTTAGCGTCAGGACAACTAGGGTTAGCGTCAGGACAACTAGGATTAGCGTCAGGACAACTAGGGTTAGCGTCAGGACAACTAGGGTTAGCGTCAGGACAAATAGGGTTAGCGTCAGGACAAGTAGGGTTAGCGTCAGGACAAGTAGGGTTAGCGTCAGGACAAGTAGGGTTAGCGTCAGGACAACTAGGGTTAGCGTCAGGACAACTAGGGTTAGCGTCAGGACAACTAGGGTTAGCGTCAGGACAAGTAGGGTTAGCGTCAGGACAACTAGGGTTAGCGTCAGGACAACTAGGGTTAGCGTCAGGACAACTAGGGTTAGCGTCAGGACAAGTAGGGTTAGCGTCAGGACAACTAGGGTTAGCGTCAGGACAACTAGGGTTAGCGTCAGGACAAGTAGGGTTAGCGTCAGGACAACTAGGGTTAGCGTCAGGACAACTAGGGTTAGCGTCAGGACAACTAGGGTTAGCGTCAGGACAACTAGGGTTAGCGTCAGGACAACTAGGATTAGCGTCAGGACAACTAGGGTTAGCGTCAGGACAACTAGGGTTAGCGTCAGGACAAGTAGGGTTAGCGTCAGGACAAGTAGGGATAGCGTCAGGACAAGTAGGGTTAGCGTCAGGACAACTAGGGTTAGCGTCAGGACAACTAGGGTTAGCGTCAGGACAACTAGGGTTAGCGTCAGGACAAGTAGGGTTAGCGTCAGGACAACTAGGGTTAGCGTCAGGACAACTAGGGTTAGCGTCAGGACAACTAGGGTTAGCGTCAAGACAACTAGGGTTAGCGTCAGTACAACTAGGGTTAGCGTCAGGACAACTAGGGTTAGCGTCAGGACAACTAGGGTTAGCGTCAGGACAAGTAGGGTTAGCGTCAGGACAAGTAGGGTTAGCGTTAGGACAAGTAGGGTTAGCATCAGCACAACTAGGGTTAGCGTCAGGACAAGTAGGGTTAGCGTCAGGACAAGTAGGGTTAGCGTCAGGACAACTAGGGTTAGCGTCATGACATCTAGGGTTAGCGTCAGGACAACTAGGGTTAGTGTCAGGACAAGTAGGGATAGCGTCAGGACAACTAGGGTTAGCGTCAGGACAACTAGGATTAGCGTCAGGACAACTAGGGTTAGCGTCATGACAACTAGGGTTAGCGTCAGGACAACTATTGTTAGCGTCAGGACAAGTAGGGTTAGCGTCAGGACAAGTAGGGTTAGCGTCAGGACAACTAGGGTTAGCGTCAGGACAACTAGGGTTAGCGTCAGGACAACTAGGGTTAGCGTCAGGACAACTAGGGTTAGCGTCAGGACAAGTAGGGTTAGCGTCAGGACAACTAGGGTTAGCGTCAGGACAACTAGGGTTAGCGTCAGGACAAGTAGGGTTAGCGTCAGGACAAGTAGGGTTAGCGTTAGGACAAGTAGGGTTAGCATCAGGACAACTAGGGTTAGCGTCAGGACAAGTAGGGTTAGCGTCAGGACAAGTAGGGTTAGCGTCAGGACAACTAGGGTTAGCGTCAGGACATCTAGGGTTAGCATCAGGACAACTAGGGTTAGCGTCAGGACAACTAGGGTTAGCGTCAGGACAACTAGGGTTAGCGTTAGGACAACTAGGGTTAGCGTCAGGACAAGTAGGGTTAGCGTCAGGACAAGTAGGGTTAGCGTCAGGACAAGTAGGGTTAGCGTCAGGACAAGTAGGGTTAGCGTCAGGACAAGTAGGGTTAGCGTCAGGACAACTAGGGTTAGCGTCAGGACAACTAGGGTTAGCGCCAGTACAACTAGGGTTAGCGTCAGGACAACTAGGGTTAGCGTCAGGACAACTAGGGTTAGCGTCAGGACAAGTAGGGTTAGCGTCAGGACAAGTAGGGTTAGCGTCAGGACAAGTAGGGTTAGCGTTAGGACAAGTAGGGTTAGCATCAGCACAACTAGGGTTAGCGTCAGGACAAGTAGGGTTAGCGTCAGGACAAGTAGGGTTAGCGTCACGACAACTAGGGTTAGCGTCATGACATCTAGGGTTAGCGTCAGGACAACTAGGGTTAGCGTCAGGACAACTAGGGTTAGCGTCAGGACAACTAGGGTTAGCGTCAGGACAAGTAGGGTTAGCGTCAGGACAACTAGGGTTAGCGTCAGGACAACTAGGGTTAGCGTCAGGACAAGTAGGGTTAGCGTCAGGACAAGTAGGGTTAGCGTCAGGACAAGTAGGGTTAGCGTTAGGACAAGTAGGGTTAGCATCAGCACAACTAGGGTTAGCGTCAAGACAAGTAGGGTTAGCATCAGGACAAGTAGGGTTAGCGTCAGGACAACTAGGGTTAGCGTCAGGACATCTAGGGTTAGTGTCAGGACAACTAGGGTTAGCGTCAGGACAACTAGGGTTAGCGTCAGGACAACTAGGGTTAGCGTCAGGACAAGTAGGGTTAGCGTCAGGACAACTAGGGTTAGCGTCAGGACAACTAGGGTTAGCGTCAGGACAAGTAGAGTTCGCGTCAGGACAGCTAGGGTTAGCGTCAGGACAACTAGGGTTAGCGTCATGACAAGTAGGGTTAGCTTCAGGACAACTAGGGTTAGCATCAGGACAACTAGGGTTAGCGTCAGGACAATTAGGGTTAGCGTCAGGACAACTCGGGTTAGCGTCAGGACAACTCGGGTTAGCGTCAGGACAACTCGGGTTAGCGTCAGGACAACTCGGGTTAGCGTCAGGACAACTCGGGTTAGCATCAGGGCAACTCGGGTTAGCGTCAGGACAACTCGGGTTAGCGTCAGGACAACTCGGGTTAGCGTCAGGACAACTCGGGTTAGCGTCAGGACAACTCGGGTTAGCGTCAGGACAACTAGGGTTAGCGTCAGGACAACTCGGGTTAGCGTCAGGACAACTCGGGTTAGCGTCAGGACAACTAGGGTTAGCGTCAGGACAACTCGGGTTAGCGTCAGGACAACTCGGGTTAGCGTCAGGACAACTAGGGTTAGCGTCAGGACAACTAGGGTTAGCGTCAGGACAACTAGGGTTAGCGTCAGGACAACTAGGGTTAGCGTCAGGACAACTAGGGTTAGCGTCAGGACAACTAGGGTTAGCGTCAGGACAAGTAGGGTTAGCGTCAGGACAACTAGGGTTAGCGTCAGGACAACTAGGGTTAGCGTCAGGACAAGTAGGGTTAGCGTCAGGACAACTAGGGTTAGCGTCAGGACAACTAGGGTTAGCGTCAGGACAACTAGGGTTAGCGTCAGGACAACTAGGATTAGCGTCAGGACAACTAGGGTTAGCGTCAGGACAACTAGGGTTAGCGTCAGGACAAATAGGGTTAGCGTCAGGACAAGTAGGGTTAGCGTCAGGACAAGTAGGGTTAGCGTCAGGACAAGTAGGGTTAGCGTCAGGACAACTAGGGTTAGCGTCAGGACAACTAGGGTTAGCGTCAGGACAACTAGGGTTAGCGTCAGGACAAGTAGGGTTAGCGTCAGGACAACTAGGGTTAGCGTCAGGACAACTAGGGTTAGCGTCAGGACAACTAGGGTTAGCGTCAGGACAAGTAGGGTTAGCGTCAGGACAACTAGGGTTAGCGTCAGGACAACTAGGGTTAGCGTCAGGACAAGTAGGGTTAGCGTCAGGACAACTAGGGTTAGCGTCAGGACAACTAGGGTTAGCGTCAGGACAACTAGGGTTAGCGTCAGGACAAGTAGGGTTAGCGTCAGGACAACTAGGGTTAGCGTCAGGACAACTAGGGTTAGCGTCAGGACAACTAGGGTTAGCGTCAGGACAAGTAGGGTTAGCGTCAGGACAACTAGGGTTAGCGTCAGGACAACTAGGGTTAGCGTCAGGACAAGTAGGGTTAGCGTCAGGACAACTAGGGTTAGCGTCAGGACAACTAGGGTTAGCGTCAGGACAACTAGGGTTAGCGTCAGGACAACTAGGGTTAGCGTCAGGACAACTAGGATTAGCGTCAGGACAACTAGGGTTAGCGTCAGGACAACTAGGGTTAGCGTCAGGACAAGTAGGGTTAGCGTCAGGACAAGTAGGGATAGCGTCAGGACAAGTAGGGTTAGCGTCAGGACAACTAGGGTTAGCGTCAGGACAACTAGGGTTAGCGTCAGGACAAGTAGGGTTAGCGTCAGGACAAGTAGGGTTAGCGTTAGGACAAGTAGGGTTAGCATCAGCACAACTAGGGTTAGCGTCAGGACAAGTAGGGTTAGCGTCAGGACAAGTAGGGTTAGCGTCAGGACAACTAGGGTTAGCGTCATGACATCTAGGGTTAGCGTCAGGACAACTAGGGTTAGTGTCAGGACAAGTAGGGATAGCGTCAGGACAACTAGGGTTAGCGTCAGGACAACTAGGATTAGCGTCAGGACAACTAGGGTTAGCGTCATGACAACTAGGGTTAGCGTCAGGACAACTATTGTTAGCGTCAGGACAAGTAGGGTTAGCGTCAGGACAAGTAGGGTTAGCGTCAGGACAACTAGGGTTAGCGTCAGGACAACTAGGGTTAGCGTCAGGACAACTAGGGTTAGCGTCAGGACAACTAGGGTTAGCGTCAGGACAAGTAGGGTTAGCGTCAGGACAACTAGGGTTAGCGTCAGGACAACTAGGGTTAGCGTCAGGACAAGTAGGGTTAGCGTCAGGACAAGTAGGGTTAGCGTTAGGACAAGTAGGGTTAGCATCAGGACAACTAGGGTTAGCGTCAGGACAAGTAGGGTTAGCGTCAGGACAAGTAGGGTTAGCGTCAGGACAACTAGGGTTAGCGTCAGGACATCTAGGGTTAGCATCAGGACAACTAGGGTTAGCGTCAGGACAACTAGGGTTAGCGTCAGGACAACTAGGGTTAGCGTTAGGACAACTAGGGTTAGCGTCAGGACAAGTAGGGTTAGCGTCAGGACAAGTAGGGTTAGCGTCAGGACAAGTAGGGTTAGCGTCAGGACAAGTAGGGTTAGCGTCAGGACAAGTAGGGTTAGCGTCAGGACAACTAGGGTTAGCGTCAGGACAACTAGGGTTAGCGCCAGTACAACTAGGGTTAGCGTCAGGACAACTAGGGTTAGCGTCAGGACAACTAGGGTTAGCGTCAGGACAAGTAGGGTTAGCGTCAGGACAAGTAGGGTTAGCGTCAGGACAAGTAGGGTTAGCGTTAGGACAAGTAGGGTTAGCATCAGCACAACTAGGGTTAGCGTCAGGACAAGTAGGGTTAGCGTCAGGACAAGTAGGGTTAGCGTCACGACAACTAGGGTTAGCGTCATGACATCTAGGGTTAGCGTCAGGACAACTAGGGTTAGCGTCAGGACAACTAGGGTTAGCGTCAGGACAACTAGGGTTAGCGTCAGGACAAGTAGGGTTAGCGTCAGGACAACTAGGGTTAGCGTCAGGACAAGTAGGGTTAGCGTCAGGACAAGTAGGGTTAGCGTCAGGACAAGTAGGGTTAGCGTTAGGACAAGTAGGGTTAGCATCAGCACAACTAGGGTTAGCGTCAAGACAAGTAGGGTTAGCATCAGGACAAGTAGGGTTAGCGTCAGGACAACTAGGGTTAGCGTCAGGACATCTAGGGTTAGTGTCAGGACAACTAGGGTTAGCGTCAGGACAACTAGGGTTAGCGTCAGGACAACTAGGGTTAGCGTCAGGACAAGTAGGGTTAGCGTCAGGACAACTAGGGTTAGCGTCAGGACAACTAGGGTTAGCGTCAGGACAAGTAGAGTTCGCGTCAGGACAGCTAGGGTTAGCGTCAGGACAACTAGGGTTAGCGTCATGACAAGTAGGGTTAGCTTCAGGACAACTAGGGTTAGCATCAGGACAACTAGGGTTAGCGTCAGGACAATTAGGGTTAGCGTCAGGACAACTCGGGTTAGCGTCAGGACAACTCGGGTTAGCGTCAGGACAACTCGGGTTAGCGTCAGGACAACTCGGGTTAGCGTCAGGACAACTCGGGTTAGCATCAGGGCAACTCGGGTTAGCGTCAGGACAACTCGGGTTAGCGTCAGGACAACTCGGGTTAGCGTCAGGACAACTCGGGTTAGCGTCAGGACAACTCGGGTTAGCGTCAGGACAACTAGGGTTAGCGTCAGGACAACTCGGGTTAGCGTCAGGACAACTCGGGTTAGCGTCAGGACAACTAGGGTTAGCGTCAGGACAACTCGGGTTAGCGTCAGGACAACTCGGGTTAGCGTCAGGACAACTAGGGTTAGCGTCAGGACAACTAGGGTTAGCGTCAGGACAACTAGGGTTAGCGTCAGGACAACTAGGGTTAGCGTCAGGACAACTAGGGTTAGCGTCAGGACAACTAGGGTTAGCGTCAGGACAAGTAGGGTTAGCGTCAGGACAACTAGGGTTAGCGTCAGGACAACTAGGGTTAGCGTCAGGACAAGTAGGGTTAGCGTCAGGACAACTAGGGTTAGCGTCAGGACAACTAGGGTTAGCGTCAGGACAACTAGGGTTAGCGTCAGGACAACTAGGATTAGCGTCAGGACAACTAGGGTTAGCGTCAGGACAACTAGGGTTAGCGTCAGGACAAATAGGGTTAGCGTCAGGACAAGTAGGGTTAGCGTCAGGACAAGTAGGGTTAGCGTCAGGACAAGTAGGGTTAGCGTCAGGACAACTAGGGTTAGCGTCAGGACAACTAGGGTTAGCGTCAGGACAACTAGGGTTAGCGTCAGGACAAGTAGGGTTAGCGTCAGGACAACTAGGGTTAGCGTCAGGACAACTAGGGTTAGCGTCAGGACAACTAGGGTTAGCGTCAGGACAAGTAGGGTTAGCGTCAGGACAACTAGGGTTAGCGTCAGGACAACTAGGGTTAGCGTCAGGACAAGTAGGGTTAGCGTCAGGACAACTAGGGTTAGCGTCAGGACAACTAGGGTTAGCGTCAGGACAACTAGGGTTAGCGTCAGGACAAGTAGGGTTAGCGTCAGGACAAGTAGGGTTAGCGTCAGGACAAGTAGGGTTAGCGTTAGGACAAGTAGGGTTAGCATCAGCACAACTAGGGTTAGCGTCAGGACAAGTAGGGTTAGCGTCAGGACAAGTAGGGTTAGCGTCAGGACAACTAGGGTTAGCGTCATGACATCTAGGGTTAGCGTCAGGACAACTAGGGTTAGCGTCAGGACAACTAGGGTTAGCGTCAGGACAACTAGGGTTAGCGTCAGGACAAGTAGGGTTAGCGTCAGGACAACTAGGGTTAGCGTCAGGACAACTAGGGTTAGCGTCAGGACAACTAGGGTTAGCGTCAGGACAAGTAGGGTTAGCGTCAGGACAAGTAGGGTTAGCGTCAGGACAAGTAGGGTTAGCGTTAGGACAAGTAGGGTTAGCATCAGCACAACTAGGGTTAGCGTCAAGACAAGTAGGGTTAGCATCAGGACAAGTAGGGTTAGCGTCAGGACAACTAGGGTTAGCGTCAGGACATCTAGGGTTAGTGTCAGGACAACTAGGGTTAGCGTCAGGACAACTAGGGTTAGCGTCAGGACAACTAGGGTTAGCGTCAGGACAAGTAGGGTTAGCGTCAGGACAACTAGGGTTAGCGTCAGGACAACTAAGGTTAGCGTCAGGACAAGTAGAGTTCGCGTCAGGACAGCTAGGGTTAGCGTCAGGACAACTAGGGTTAGCGTCATGACAAGTAGGGTTAGCTTCAGGACAACTAGGGTTAGCATCAGGACAACTAGGGTTAGCGTCAGGACAATTAGGGTTAGCGTCAGGACAACTCGGGTTAGCGTCAGGACAACTCGGGTTAGCGTCAGGACAACTCGGGTTAGCGTCAGGACAACTCGGGTTAGCGTCAGGACAACTCGGGTTAGCATCAGGGCAACTCGGGTTAGCGTCAGGACAACTCGGGTTAGCGTCAGGACAACTCGGGTTAGCGTCAGGACAACTCGGGTTAGCGTCAGGACAACTCGGGTTAGCGTCAGGACAACTAGGGTTAGCGTCAGGACAACTCGGGTTAGCGTCAGGACAACTCGGGTTAGCGTCAGGACAACTAGGGTTAGCGTCAGGACAACTCGGGTTAGCGTCAGGACAACTCGGGTTAGCGTCAGGACAACTAGGGTTAGCGTCAGGACAACTAGGGTTAGCGTCAGGACAACTAGGGTTAGCGTCAGGACAACTAGGGTTAGCGTCAGGACAACTAGGGTTAGCGTCAGGACAACTAGGGTTAGCGTCAGGACAAGTAGGGTTAGCGTCAGGACAACTAGGGTTAGCGTCAGGACAACTAGGGTTAGCGTCAGGACAAGTAGGGTTAGCGTCAGGACAACTAGGGTTAGCGTCAGGACAACTAGGGTTAGCGTCAGGACAACTAGGGTTAGCGTCAGGACAACTAGGATTAGCGTCAGGACAACTAGGGTTAGCGTCAGGACAACTAGGGTTAGCGTCAGGACAAATAGGGTTAGCGTCAGGACAAGTAGGGTTAGCGTCAGGACAAGTAGGGTTAGCGTCAGGACAAGTAGGGTTAGCGTCAGGACAAGTAGGGTTAGCGTCAGGACAACTAGGGTTAGCGTCAGGACAACTAGGGTTAGCGTCAGGACAACTAGGGTTAGCGTCAGGACAAGTAGGGTTAGCGTCAGGACAACTAGGGTTAGCGTCAGGACAACTAGGGTTAGCGTCAGGACAACTAGGGTTAGCGTCAGGACAAGTAGGGTTAGCGTCAGGACAACTAGGGTTAGCGTCAGGACAACTAGGGTTAGCGTCAGGACAAGTAGGGTTAGCGTCAGGACAACTAGGGTTAGCGTCAGGACAACTAGGGTTAGCGTCAGGACAACTAGGGTTAGCGTCAGGACAACTAGGGTTAGCGTCAGGACAACTAGGATTAGCGTCAGGACAACTAGGGTTAGCGTCAGGACAACTAGGGTTAGCGTCAGGACAAGTAGGGTTAGCGTCAGGACAAGTAGGGATAGCGTCAGGACAAGTAGGGTTAGCGTCAGGACAACTAGGGTTAGCGTCAGGACAACTAGGATTAGCGTCAGGACAACTAGGGTTAGCGTCAGGACAACTAGGGTTAGCGTCAAGACAACTAGGGTTAGCGTCAGTACAACTAGGGTTAGCGTCAGGACAACTAGGGTTAGCGTCAGGACAACTAGGGTTAGCGTCAGGACAAGTAGGGTTAGCGTCAGGACAAGTAGGGTTAGCGTTAGGACAAGTAGGGTTAGCATCAGCACAACTAGGGTTAGCGTCAGGACAAGTAGGGTTAGCGTCAGGACAAGTAGGGTTAGCGTCAGGACAACTAGGGTTAGCGTCATGACATCTAGGGTTAGCGTCAGGACAACTAGGGTTAGTGTCAGGACAAGTAGGGATAGCGTCAGGACAACTAGGGTTAGCGTCAGGACAACTAGGATTAGCGTCAGGACAACTAGGGTTAGCGTCATGACAACTAGGGTTAGCGTCAGGACAACTATTGTTAGCGTCAGGACAAGTAGGGTTAGCGTCAGGACAAGTAGGGTTAGCGTCAGGACAACTAGGGTTAGCGTCAGGACAACTAGGGTTAGCGTCAGGACAACTAGGGTTAGCGTCAGGACAACTAGGGTTAGCGTCAGGACAAGTAGGGTTAGCGTCAGGACAACTAGGGTTAGCGTCAGGACAACTAGGGTTAGCGTCAGGACAAGTAGGGTTAGCGTCAGGACAAGTAGGGTTAGCGTTAGGACAAGTAGGGTTAGCATCAGGACAACTAGGGTTAGCGTCAGGACAAGTAGGGTTAGCGTCAGGACAAGTAGGGTTAGCGTCAGGACAACTAGGGTTAGCGTCAGGACATCTAGGGTTAGCATCAGGACAACTAGGGTTAGCGTCAGGACAACTAGGGTTAGCGTCAGGACAACTAGGGTTAGCGTTAGGACAACTAGGGTTAGCGTCAGGACAAGTAGGGTTAGCGTCAGGACAAGTAGGGTTAGCGTCAGGACAAGTAGGGTTAGCGTCAGGACAAGTAGGGTTAGCGTCAGGACAAGTAGGGTTAGCGTCAGGACAACTAGGGTTAGCGTCAGGACAACTAGGGTTAGCGCCAGTACAACTAGGGTTAGCGTCAGGACAACTAGGGTTAGCGTCAGGACAACTAGGGTTAGCGTCAGGACAAGTAGGGTTAGCGTCAGGACAAGTAGGGTTAGCGTCAGGACAAGTAGGGTTAGCGTTAGGACAAGTAGGGTTAGCATCAGCACAACTAGGGTTAGCGTCAGGACAAGTAGGGTTAGCGTCAAGACAAGTAGGGTTAGCGTCAGGACAACTAGGGTTAGCGTCATGACATCTAGGGTTAGCGTCAGGACAACTAGGGTTAGCGTCAGGACAACTAGGGTTAGCGTCAGGACAACTAGGGTTAGCGTCAGGACAAGTAGGGTTAGCGTCAGGACAACTAGGGTTAGCGTCAGGACAACTAGGGTTAGCGTCAGGACAACTAGGGTTAGCGTCAGGACAAGTAGGGTTAGCGTCAGGACAAGTAGGGTTAGCGTCAGGACAAGTAGGGTTAGCGTTAGGACAAGTAGGGTTAGCATCAGCACAACTAGGGTTAGCGTCAAGACAAGTAGGGTTAGCATCAGGACAAGTAGGGTTAGCGTCAGGACAACTAGGGTTAGCGTCAGGACATCTAGGGTTAGTGTCAGGACAACTAGGTTTAGCGTCAGGACAACTAGGGTTAGCGTCAGGACAACTAGGGTTAGCGTCAGGACAAGTAGGGTTAGCGTCAGGACAACTAGGGTTAGCGTCAGGACAACTAGGGTTAGCGTCAGGACAAGTAGAGTTCGCGTCAGGACAGCTAGGGTTAGCGTCAGGACAACTAGGGTTAGCGTCATGACAAGTAGGGTTAGCTTCAGGACAACTAGGGTTAGCATCAGGACAACTAGGGTTAGCGTCAGGACAATTAGGGTTAGCGTCAGGACAACTCGGGTTAGCGTCAGGACAACTCGGGTTAGCGTCAGGACAACTCGGGTTAGCGTCAGGACAACTCGGGTTAGCATCAGGGCAACTCGGGTTAGCGTCAGGACAACTCGGGTTAGCGTCAGGACAACTCGGGTTAGCGTCAGGACAACTCGGGTTAGCGTCAGGACAACTCGGGTTAGCGTCAGGACAACTAGGGTTAGCGTCAGGACAACTCGGGTTAGCGTCAGGACAACTCGGGTTAGCGTCAGGACAACTAGGGTTAGCGTCAGGACAACTCGGGTTAGCGTCAGGACAACTCGGGTTAGCGTCAGGACAACTAGGGTTAGCGTCAGGACAACTAGGGTTAGCGTCAGGACAACTAGGGTTAGCGTCAGGACAACTAGGGTTAGCGTCAGGACAACTAGGGTTAGCGTCAGGACAAGTAGGGTTAGCGTCAGGACAACTAGGGTTAGCGTCAGGACAACTAGGGTTAGCGTCAGGACAAGTAGGGTTAGCGTCAGGACAACTAGGGTTAGCGTCAGGACAACTAGGGTTAGCGTCAGGACAACTAGGGTTAGCGTCAGGACAACTAGGATTAGCGTCAGGACAACTAGGGTTAGCGTCAGGACAACTAGGGTTAGCGTCAGGACAAATAGGGTTAGCGTCAGGACAAGTAGGGTTAGCGTCAGGACAAGTAGGGTTAGCGTCAGGACAAGTAGGGTTAGCGTCAGGACAACTAGGGTTAGCGTCAGGACAACTAGGGTTAGCGTCAGGACAACTAGGGTTAGCGTCAGGACAAGTAGGGTTAGCGTCAGGACAACTAGGGTTAGCGTCAGGACAACTAGGGTTAGCGTCAGGACAACTAGGGTTAGCGTCAGGACAAGTAGGGTTAGCGTCAGGACAACTAGGGTTAGCGTCAGGACAACTAGGGTTAGCGTCAGGACAAGTAGGGTTAGCGTCAGGACAACTAGGGTTAGCGTCAGGACAACTAGGGTTAGCGTCAGGACAACTAGGGTTAGCGTCAGGACAACTAGGGTTAGCGTCAGGACAACTAGGATTAGCGTCAGGACAACTAGGGTTAGCGTCAGGACAACTAGGGTTAGCGTCAGGACAAGTAGGGTTAGCGTCAGGACAAGTAGGGATAGCGTCAGGACAAGTAGGGTTAGCGTCAGGACAACTAGGGTTAGCGTCAGGACAACTAGGGTTAGCGTCAGGACAACTAGGGTTAGCATCAGGACAAGTAGGGTTAGCGTCAGGACAACTAGGGTTAGCGTCAGGACAACTAGGGTTAGCGTCAGGACAACTAGGGTTAGCGTCAAGACAACTAGGGTTAGCGTCAGTACAACTAGGGTTAGCGTCAGGACAACTAGGGTTAGCGTCAGGACAACTAGGGTTAGCGTCAGGACAAGTAGGGTTAGCGTCAGGACAAGTAGGGTTAGCGTTAGGACAAGTAGGGTTAGCATCAGCACAACTAGGGTTAGCATCAGGACAAGTAGGGTTAGCGTCAGGACAAGTAGGGTTAGCGTCAGGACAACTAGGGTTAGCGTCATGACATCTAGGGTTAGCGTCAGGACAACTAGGGTTAGCGTCAGGACAACTAGGGTTAGCGTCATTACAAGTAGGGTTAGCGTCAGGACAACTAGGGTTAGCGTCAGGACAACTAGGGTTAGCGTCAAGACAAGTAGGGTTAGCGTCAGGACAAGTAGGGTTAGCGTCAGGACAACTAGGGTTAGCGTCAGGACATCTAGGGTTAGTGTCAGGACAACTAGGGTTAGCGTCAGGACAACTAGGGTTAGCGTCAGGACAAGTAGGGTTAGCGTCAGGACAACTAGGGTTAGCGTCAGGACAACTAGGGTTAGCGTCAGGACAAGTAGAGTTCGCGTCAGGACAGCTAGGGTTAGCGTCAGGACAACTAGGGTTAGCGTCATGACAAGTAGGGTTAGCTTCAGGACAACTAGGGTTAGCATCAGGACAACTAGGGTTAGCGTCAGGACAACTAGGGTTAGCGTCAGGACAACTCGGGTTAGCGTCAGGACAATTAGGGTTAGCGTCAGGACAACTCGGGTTAGCGTCAGGACAACTCGGGTTAGCGTCAGGACAACTCGGGTTAGCGTCAGGACAACTCGGGTTAGCGTCAGGACAACTCGGGTTAGCGTCAGGGCAACTCAGGTTAGCGTCAGGACAACTCGGGTTAGCGTCAGGACAACTCGGGTTAGCGTCAGGACAACTCGGGTTAGCGTCAGGACAACAAGGGTTAGCGTCAGGACAACTAGGGTTAGCGTCAGGACAACTCGGGTTAGCGTCAGGACAACTCGGGTTAGCGTCAGGACAACTAGGGTTAGCGTCAGGACAACTCGGGTTAGCGTCAGGACAACTCGGGTTAGCGTCAGGACAACTCGGGTTAGCGTCAGGACAACTAGGGTTAGCGTCAGGACAACTAGGGTTAGCGTCAGGACAACTAGGGTTAGCGTCAGGACAACTAGGGTTAGCGTCAGGACAACTAGGGTTAGCGTCAGGACAAGTAGGGTTAGCATCAGGACAACTAGGGTTAGCGTCAGGACAAGTAGGGTTAGCGTCAGGACAAGTAGGGTTAGCGTCAGGACAAGTAGGGTTAGCGTCAGGACAACTAGGGTTAGCGTCAGGACAACTAGGGTTAGCGTCAGGACAAGTAGGGTTAGCGTCAGGACAACTAGGGTTAGCGTCAGGACAACTAGGGTTAGCGTCAGGACAAGTAGGGTTAGCGTCAGGACAACTAGGGTTAGCGTCAGGACAACTAGGGTTAGCGTCAGGACAAGTAGGGTTAGCGTCAGGACAACTAGGGTTAGCGTCAGGACAACTAGGATTAGCGTCAGGACAACTAGGGTTAGCGTCAGGACAACTAGGGTTAGCGTCAGGACAAGTAGGGTTAGCGTCAGGACAAGTAGGGTTAGCGTCAGGACAAGTAGGGTTAGCGTCAGGACAACGAGGGTTATCGTCAGGACAACTAGGGTTAGCGTCAGGACAACTAGGGTTAGCGTCAGGACAAGTAGGGTTAGCGTCAGGACAACTAGGGTTAGCGTCAGGACAACTAGGGTTAGCGTCAGGACAACTAGGGTTAGCGTCAAGACAACTAGGGTTAGCGTCAGTACAACTAGGGTTAGCGTCAGGACAACTAGGGTTAGCGTCAGGACAACTAGGGTTAGCGTCAGGACAAGTAGGGTTAGCGTCAGGACAAGTAGGGTTAGCGTCAGGACAAGTAGGGTTAGCGTTAGGACAAGTAGGGTTAGCATCAGCACAACTAGGGTTAGCGTCAGGACAAGTAGGGTTAGCGTCAGGACAAGTAGGGTTAGCGTCAGGACAACTAGGGTTGGCGTCATGACATCTAGGGTTAGCGTCAGGACAACTAGGGTTAGCGTCAGGACAACTAGGGTTAGCGTCAGGACAACTAGGGTTAGCGTCAGGACAAGTAGGGTTAGCGTCAGGACAACTAGGGTTAGCGTCAGGACAACTAGGGTTAGCGTCAGGACAACTAGGGTTAGCGTCAGGACAAGTAGGGTTAGCGTCAGGACAACTAGGGTTAGCGTCAGGACAAGTAGGGTTAGCGTCAGGACAACTAGGGTTAGCGTCAGGACAACTAGGGTTAGCGTCAGGACAACTAGGGTTAGCGTCAGGACAACTAGGATTAGAGTCAGGACAACTAGGGTTAGCGTCAGGACAACTAGGGTAAGCGTCAGGACAACTAGGGTTAGCGTCAGGACAACTAGGGTTAGCGTCAGGACAACTCGGGTTAGCGTCAGGACAACTCGGGTTAGCGTCAGGACAACTTGGGTTAGCGTCAGGACAACTCGGGTTAGCGTCAGGACAACTCGGGTTAGCGTCAGGACAACTAGGGTTAGCGTCAGGACAAGTAGGGTTAGCGTCAGGACAACTAGGGTTAGAGTCAGGACAACTAGGGTTAGCGTCAGGACAACTAGGGTTAGTGTCAGGACAAGTAGGGATAGCGTCAGGACAACTAGGGTTAGCGTCAGGACAACTAGGATTAGCGTCAGGACAACTAGGGTTAGCGTCATGACAACTAGGGTTAGCGTCAGGACAACTATTGTTAGCGTCAGGACAAGTAGGGTTAGCGTCAGGACAAGTAGGGTTAGCGTCAGGACAACTAGGGTTAGCGTCAGGACAACTAGGGTTAGCGTCAGGACAACTAGGGTTAGCGTCAGGACAACTAGGGTTAGCGTCAGGACAAGTAGGGTTAGCGTCAGGACAACTAGGGTTAGCGTCAGGACAACTAGGGTTAGCGTCAAGACAACTAGGGTTAGCGTCAGTACAACTAGGGTTAGCGTCAGGACAACTAGGGTTAGCGTCAGGACAACTAGAGTTAGCGTCAGGACAACTAGGGTTAGCGTCAGGACAAGTAGGGTTAGCGTCAGGACAAGTAGGGTTAGCGTCAGGACAAGTAGGGTTAGCGTTAGGACAAGTAGGGTTAGCATCAGGACAACTAGGGTTAGCGTCAGGACAAGTAGGGTTAGCGTCAGGACAAGTAGGGTTAGCGTCAGGACAACTAGGGTTAGCGTCAGGACATCTAGGGTTAGCATCAGGACAACTAGGGTTAGCGTCAGGACAACTAGGGTTAGAGTCAGGACAAGTAGGGTTAGCGTCAGGACAAGTAGGGTTAGCGTCAGGACAAGTAGGGTTAGCGTTAGGACAAGTAGGGTTAGCATCAGCACAACTAGGGTTAGCGTCAGGACAAGTAGGGTTAGCGTCAGGACAAGTAGGGTTAGCGTCAGGACAACTAGGGTTAGCGTCATGACATCTAGGGTTAGCGTCAGGACAACTAGGGTTAGCGTCAGGACAACTAGGGTTAGCGTCAGGACAACTAGGGTTAGCGTCAGGACAAGTAGGGTTAGCGTCAGGACAACTAGGGTTAGCGTCAGGACAACTAGGGTTAGCGTCAGGACAACTAGGGTTAGCGTCAGGACAAGTAGGGTTAGCGTCAGGACAACTAGGGTTAGCGTCAGGACAAGTAGGGTTAGCGTCAGGACAACTAGGGTTAGCGTCAGGACAACTAGGGTTAGCGTCAGGACAACTAGGATTAGAGTCAGGACAACTAGGGTTAGCGTCAGGACAACTAGGGTTAGCGTCAGGACAACTAGGGTTAGCGTCAGGACAACTAGGGTTAGCGTCAGGACAACTCGGGTTAGCGTCAGGACAACTCGGGTTAGCGTCAGGACAACTCGGGTTAGCGTCAGGACAACTCGGGTTAGCGTCAGGACAACTCGGGTTAGCGTCAGGACAACTAGGGTTAGCGTCAGGACAAGTAGGGTTAGCGTCAGGACAACTAGGGTTAGAGTCAGGACAACTAGGGTTAGCGTCAGGACAACTAGGGTTAGCGTCAGGACAAGTAGGGATAGCGTCAGGACAACTAGGGTTAGCGTCAGGACAACTAGGGTTAGCGTCAGGACAAGTAGGGTTAGCGTCAGGACAACTAGGGTTAGCGTCAGGACAACTAGGGTTAGCGTCAGGACAACTAGGGTTAGCGTCAGGACAACTAGGATTAGCGTCAGGACAACTAGGGTTAGCATCATGACAACTAGGGTTAGCGTCAGGACAACTAGGGTTAGCGTCAGGACAAGTAGGGTTAGCGTCAGGACAAGTAGGGTTAGCGTCAGGACAACTAGGGTTAGCGTCAGGACAACTAGGGTTAGCGTCAGGACAACTAGGGTTAGCGTCAGGACAAGTAGGGTTAGCGTCAGGACAACTAGGGTTAGCGTCAGGACAACTAGGGTTAGCGTCAAGACAACTAGGGTTAGCGTCAGGACAACTAGGGTTAGCGTCAGGACAACTAGAGTTAGCGTCAGGACAACTAGGGTTAGCGTCAGGACAAGTAGGGTTAGCGTCAGGAAAAGTAGGGTTAGCGTTAGGACAAGTAGGGTTAGCATCAGGACAACTATGGTTAGCGTCAGGACAAGTAGGGTTAGCGTCAGGACAAGTAGGGTTAGCGTCAGGACAACTAGGGTTAGCGTCAGGACATCTAGGGTTAGCATCAGGACAACTAGGGTTAGCGTCAGGACAACTAGGGTTAGCGTCAGGACAACTAGGGTTAGCGTTAGGACAACTAGGGTTAGCGACAGGACAAGTAGGGTTAGCGTCAGGACAAGTAGGGTTAGCGTCAGGACAAGTAGGGTTAGCGTCAGGACAAGTAGGGTTAGCGTCAGGACAACTAGGGTTAGCGTCAGGACAACTAGGGTTAGCGTCAGGACAACTAGGGTTAGCGTCAGGACAACTAGGGTTAGCGTTATGACAACTAGGGTTAGCGTCAGGACAAGTAGGGTTAGCGTCAGGACAAGTAGGGTTAGCGTCAGGACAAGTAGGGTTAGCGTCAGGACAAGTAGGGTTAGCGTTAGGACAAGTAGGGTTAGCATCAGCACAACTAGGGATAGCGTCAGGACAAGTAGGGTTAGCGTCAGGACAAGTAGGGTTAGCGTCAGGACAAGTAGGGTTAGCGTCAGGACAAGTAGGGTTAGCGTTAGGACAAGTAGGGTTAGCATCAGCACAACTAGGGTTAGCGTCAGGACAAGTAGGGTTAGCGTCAGGACAAGTAGGGTTAGCGTCAGGACAACTAGGGTTAGCGTCATGACATCTAGGGTTAGCGTCAGGACAACTAGGGTTAGCGTCAGGACAACTAGGGTTAGCGTCAGGACAACTAGGGTTAGCATCAGGACAAGTAGGGTTAGCGTCAGGACAACTAGGGTTAGCGTCAGGACAACTAGGGTTAGCGTCAGGACAACTAGGGTTAGCGTCAGGACAAGTAGGGTTAGCGTCAGGACAACTAGGGTTAGCGTCAGGACAAGTAGGGTTAGCGTCAGGACAACTAGGGTTAGCGTCAGGACAACTAGGGTTAGCGTCAGGACAACTAGGGTTAGCGTCAGGACAACTAGGATTAGAGTCAGGACAACTAGGGTTAGCGTCAGGACAACTAGGGTTAGCGTCAGGACAACTAGGGTTAGCGTCAGGACAACTAGGGTTAGCGTCAGGACAACTCGGGTTAGCGTCAGGACAACTCGGGTTAGCGTCAGGACAACTCGGGTTAGCGTCAGGACAACTCGGGTTAGCGTCAGGACAACTCGGGTTAGCGTCAGGACAACTAGGGTTAGCGTCAGGACAAGTAGGGTTAGCGTCAGGACAACTAGGGTTAGCGTCAGGACAACTAGGGTTAGCGTCAGGACAACTAGGGTTAGCGTCAGGACAACTAGGATTAGCGTCAGGACAACTAGGGTTAGCGTCATGACAACTAGGGTTAGCGTCAGGACAACTAGGGTTAGCGTCAGGACAAGTAGGGTTAGCGTCAGGACAAGTAGGGTTAGCGTCAGGACAACTAGGGTTAGCGTCAGGACAACTAGGGTTAGCGTCAGGACAACTAGGGTTAGCGTCAGGACAAGTAGGGTTAGCGTCAGGACAACTAGGGTTAGCGTCAGGACAACTAGGGTTAGCGTCAGGACAACTAGGGTTAGCGTCAAGACAACTAGGGTTAGCGTCAGGACAACTAGGGTTAGCGTCAGGACAACTAGAGTTAGCGTCAGGACAACTAGGGTTAGCGTCAGGACAAGTAGGGTTAGCGTCAGGACAAGTAGGGTTAGCGTCAGGACAAGTAGGGTTAGCGTTAGGACAAGTAGGGTTAGCGTCAGGACAACTATGGTTAGCGTCAGGACAAGTAGGGTTAGCGTCAGGACAAGTAGGGTTAGCATCAGGACAACTAGGGTTAGCGTCAGGACATCTAGGGTTAGCATCAGGACAACTAGGGTTAGCGTCAGGACAACTAGGGTTAGCGTCAGGACAACTAGGGTTAGCGTTAGGACAACTAGGGTTAGCGACAGGACAAGTAGGGTTAGCGTCAGGACAAGTAGGGTTAGCGTCAGGACAAGTAGGGTTAGCGTCAGGACAAGTAGGGTTAGCGTCAGGACAACTAGGGTTAGCGTCAGGACAACTAGGGTTAGCGTCAGGACAACTAGGGTTAGCGTCAGGACAACTAGGGTTAGCGTTATGACAACTAGGGTTAGCGTCAGGACAAGTAGGGTTAGCGTCAGGACAAGTAGGGTTAGCGTCAGGACAACTAGGGTTAGCGTCAGGACAACTAGGGTTAGCGTCAGGACAACTAGGGTTAGCGTCAGGACAACTAGGGTTAGCGTCAGGACAACTAGGATTAGCGTCAGGACAAGTAGGGTTAGCGTCAGGACAAGTAGGGTTAGCGTCAGGACAAGTAGGGTTAGCGTCAGGACAAGTAGGGTTAGCGTCAGGACAAGTAGGGTTAGCGTCAGGACAACTAGGGTTAGCGTCAGGACAACTAGGGTTAGCGTCAGGACAACTAGGATTAGAGTCAGGACAACTAGGGTTAGCGTCAGGACAACTAGGGTTAGCGTCAGGACAACTAGGGTTAGCGTCAGGACAACTAGGGTTAGCGTCAGGACAAGTAGGGTTAGCGTCAGGACAACTAGGGTTAGCGTCAGGACAACTAGGGTTAGCGTCAGGACAAGTAGAGTTAGCGTCAGGACAAGTAGGGTTAGCGTCAGGACAAGTAGGGTTAGCGTCAGGACAACTAGGGTTAGCGTCAGGACAACTAGGGTTAGCGTCAGGACAACTAGGGTTAGCGTCAAGACAACTAGGGTTAGCGTCAGGACAAGTAGAGTTAGCGTCAGGACAACTAGGGTTAGCGTCAGGACAAGTAGGGTTAGCGTCAGGACAAGTAGGGTTAGCGTCAGGACAAGTAGGGTTAGCGTTAGGACAAGTAGGGTTAGCATCAGGACAACTATGGTTAGCGTCAGGACAAGTAGGGTTAGCGTCAGGACAAGTAGGGTTAGCATCAGGACAACTAGGGTTAGCGTCAGGACATCTAGGGTTAGCATCAGGACAACTAGGGTTAGCGTCAGGACAACTAGGGTTAGCGTCAGGACAACTAGGGTTAGCGTTAGGACAACTAGGGTTAGCGACAGGACAAGTAGGGTTAGCGTCAGGACAAGTAGGGTTAGCGTCAGGACAAGTAGGGTTAGCGTCAGGACAAGTAGGGTTAGCGTCAGGACAAGTAGGGTTAGCGTCAGGACAACTAGGGTTAGCGTCAGGACAACTAGGGTTAGCGTCAGGACAACTAGGGTTAGCGTTATGACAACTAGGGTTAGCGTCAGGACAAGTAGGGTTAGCGTCAGGACAAGTAGGGTTAGCGTCAGGACAACTAGGGTTAGCGTCAGGACAACTAGGGTTAGCGTCAGGACAACTAGGGTTAGCGTCAGGACAACTAGGGTTAGCGTCAGGACAACTAGGATTAGCGTCAGGACAAGTAGGGTTAGCGTCAGGACAAGTAGGGTTAGCGTCAGGACAAGTAGGGTTAGCGTCAGGACAAGTAGGGTTAGCGTCAGGACAAGTAGGGTTAGCGTCAGGACAACTAGGGTTAGCGTCAGGACAACTAGGGTTAGCGTCAGGACAACTAGGATTAGAGTCAGGACAACTAGGGTTAGCGTCAGGACAACTAGGGTTAGCGTCAGGACAACTAGGGTTAGCGTCAGGACAACTAGGGTTAGCGTCAGGACAAGTAGGGTTAGCGTCAGGACAACTATGGTTAGCGTCAGGACAACTAGGGTTAGCGTCAGGACAAGTAGAGTTAGCGTCAGGACAAGTAGGGTTAGCGTCAGGACAAGTAGGGTTAGCGTCAGGACAAGTAGGGTTAGCGTCAGGACAACTAGGGTTAGCGTCAGGACAACTAGGGTTAGCGTCAAGACAACTAGGGTTAGCGTCAGTACAACTAGGGTTAGCGTCAGGACAACTAGGGTTAGCGTCAGGACAACTAGGGTTAGCGTCAGGACAAGTAGGGTTAGCGTCAGGACAAGTAGGGTTAGCGTCAGGACAAGTAGGGTTAGCGTCAGGACAACTAGGGTTAGCGTCAGGACAAGTAGGGTTAGCGTCAGGACAAGTAGGGTTAGCGTCAGGACAAGTAGGGTTAGCGTCAGGACAAGTAGGGTTAGCGTCAGGACAAGTAGGGTTAGCGTCAGGACAAGTAGGGTTAGCGTCAGGACAACTAGGGTTAGCGTCAGGACAACTAGGGTTAGCGTCAAGACAACTAGGGTTAGCGTCAGTACAACTAGGGTTAGCGTCAGGACAACTAGGGTTAGCGTCAGGACAACTAGGGTTAGCGTCAGGACAAGTAGGGTTAGCATCAGGACAAGTAGGGTTAGCGTCAGGACAACTAGGGTTAGCGTCAGGACAAGTAGGGTTAGCGTCAGGACAACTAAGGTTAGCGTCAGGACAACTAGGGTTAGCGTCAGGACAAGTAGCGTTAGCGTCAGGACAACTAGGGTTAGCGTCAGGACAACTAGGGTTAGCGTCAGGACAAGTAGGGTTAGCGTCAGGACAACTAGGGTTAGCGTCAGGACAACTAGGGTTAGCGTCAGGACAACTAGGGTTAGCGTCAGGACAACTAGGGTTAGCGTCAGGACAAGTAGGGTTAGCATCAGGACAACTAGGGTTAGCGTCAGGACAACTCGGGTTAGAGTCAGGACAACTCGGGTTAGCATCAGGACAACTCGCGTTAGCGTCAGGAAAACTCGGGTTAGCGTCAGGACAACTCGAGTTAGCGTCAGGACTACTCGGGTTAGCGTCAGGACAACTCGGGTTAGCGTCAGGACAACTCGGGTTAGCGTCAGGACAACTCGGGTTAGCGTCAGGGCAACTCGGGTTAGCGTCAGGACAACTCGGGTTAGCGTCAGGACAACTAGGGTTAGCGTCAGGACAACTCGGGTTAGCGTCAGGAAAACTCGGGTTAGCGTCAGGACAACTAGGGTTAGCGTCAGGACAACTAGGATTAGCGTCAGGACAAGTAGGGTTAGCGTCAGGACAACTAGGGTTAGCGTCAGGACAACTAGGGTAAGAGTCAGGACAAGTAGGGTTAGCGTCAGGACAACTAGGGTTAGCGTCAGGACAAGTAGGGATAGCGTCAGGACAACTAGGGTTAGCGTCAGGACAACTAGGGTTAGCGTCAGGACAAGTAGGGTTAGCGTCAGGACAACTAGGGTTAGCGTCAGGACAAGTAGGGTTAGCGTCAGGACAACTAGGGTTAGCGTCAGGACAACTAGGGTTAGCGTCAGGACAACTAGGGTTAGCGTCAGGACAACTAGGGTTAGCGTCAGGACAAGTAAGGTTAGCATCAGGACAACTAGGGTTAGCGTCAGGACAACTCGGGTTAGAGTCAGGACAACTCGGGTTAGCATCAGGACAACTCGGGTTAGCGTCAGGAAAACTCGGGTTAGCGTCAGGACAACTCGAGTTAGCGTCAGGACTACTCGGGTTAGCGTCAGGACAACTCGGGTTAGCGTCAGGACAACTCGGGTTAGCGTCAGGGCAACTCGGGTTAGCGTCAGGACAACTCGGGTTAGCGTCAGGACAACTAGGGTTAGCGTCAGGACAACTCGGGTTAGCGTCAGGACAACTCGGGTTAGCGTCAGGAAAACTCGGGTTAGCGTCAGGACAACTCGGGTTAGCGTCAGGGCAACTCGGGTTAGCGTCAGGACAACTCGGGTTAGCGTCAGGACAACTCGGGTTAGCGTCAGGACAACTCGGGTTAGCGTCAGGAAAACTCGGGTTAGCGTCAGGGCAACTCGGGTTAGCGTCAGGACAACTAGGGTTAGCGTCAGGACAAGTAGGGTTAGCATCAGGACAACTAGGGTTAGCGTCAGGACAACTAGGATTAGAGTCAGGACAACTAGGGTTAGCGTCAGGACAACTAGGGTTAGCGTCAGGACAACTAGGGTTAGCGTCAGGACAACTAGGGTTAGCGTCAGGACAAGTAGGGTTAGCGTCAGGACAACTAGGGTTAGCGTCAGGACAACTAGGGTTAGCGTCAGGACAACTAGGGTTAGCGTCAGGACAAGTAGGGTTAGCGTCAGGACAAGTAGGGTTAGCGTCAGGACAAGTAGGGTTAGCGTCAGGACAACTAGGGTTAGCGTCAGGACAACTAGGGTTAGCGTCAGGACAACTAGGGTTAGCATCAAGACAACTAGGGTTAGCGTCAGTACAACTAGGGTTAGCGTCAGGACAACTAGGGTTAGCGTCAGGACAAGTAGGGTTAGCGTCAGGACAAGTAGGGTTAGCGTCAGGACAACTAGGGTTAGCGTCAGGACAAGTAGGGTTAGCGTCAGGACAAGTAGGGTTAGCGTCAGGACAACTAGGGTTAGCGTCAGGACAACTAGGGTTAGCGTCAGGACAACTAGGGTTAGCGTCAAGACAACTAGGGTTAGCATCAGGACAACTAGGGTTAGCGTCAGGACAACTAGGGTTAGCGTCAGGACAAGTAGGGTTAGCATCAGGACAAGTAGGGTTAGCGTCAGGACAACTAGGGTTAGCGTCAGGACAAGTAGGGTTAGCGTCAGGACAACTAAGGTTAGCGTCAGGACAACTAGGGTTAGCGTCAGGACAAGTAGGGTTAGCGTCAGGACAACTAGGGTTAGCGTCAGGACAACTAGGGTTAGCGTCAGGACAACTAGGGTTAGCGTCAGGACAAGTAGGGTTAGCGTCAGGACAACTAGAGTTAGCGTCAGGACAACTAGGGTTAGCGTCAGGACAACTAGGGTTATCGTCAGGACAAGTAGGGTTAGCGTCAGGACAAGTAGGGTTAGCGTCAGGACAACTAGGGTTAGCGTCAGGACAACTAGGGTTAGCGTCAGGACAACTAGGGTTAGCGTCAGGACAACTAGGGTTAGCGTCTGGACAAGTAGGGTTAGCGTCAGGACAAGTAGGGTTAGCGTCAGGACAAGTAGGGTTAGCGTCAGGACAACTAGGGTTAGCGTCAGGACAAGTAGGGTTAGCGTCAGGACAAGTAGGGTTAGCGTCAGGACAACCAGGGTTAGCGTCAGGACAATTAGGGTTTGCGTCAGGACAAGTAGGGTTAGCGTCAGGACAACTAGGATTAGCGTCAGGACAAGTAGGGTTAGCGTCAGGACAACTAGGGTTAGCGTCAGGACAACTAGGGTAAGAGTCAGGACAAGTAGGGTTAGCGTCAGGACAAGTAGGGTTAGCGTCAGGACAAGTAGGGTTAGCGTCAGGACAACTTGGGTTAGCGTCAGGACAACTAGGGTTAGCGTCAGGACAAGTAGGGTTAGCGTCAGGACAACTAGGGATAGCGTCAGGACAACTAGGGTTAGCGTCAGGACAACTAGGGTTAGCGTCAGGACAACTAGCGTTAGCGTCAGGACAACTAGGATTAGCGTCAAGACAACTAGGGTTAGCGTCAGGACAATTAGGGTTAGCGTCAGGACAACTAGGGTTAGCGTCAGGACAAGTAGGGTTAGCGTCAGGACAACTAGGGTTAGCGTCAGGACAACTAGGGTTAGCGTCAGGACAAGTAGGGTTAGCGTCAGGACAAGTAGGGCTAGCGTCAGGACAAGTAGGGTTAGCGTGAGGACAACTAGGGTTAGTGTCAGGACAAGTAGGGTTAGCGTCAGGACAAGTAGGGTTAGCATCAGGACAACTAGGGTTAGCGTCAGGACAACGAGGGTTAGCGTCAGGACAACTAGGGTTAGCGTCAGGACAACTAGGGTTAGCGTCAGGACAACTAGGATTAGCGTCAGGACAACTAGGGTTAGCGTCAGGACAACTAGGGTTAGCGTCAGGACAACTAGGGTTAGCGTCAGGACAACAAGGGTTAGCGTCAGGACAAGTAGGGTTAGCGTCAGGACAACTAGGGTTAGCGTCAGGACAACTAGGGTTAGCGTCAGGAGAAGTAGGGCTAGCATCAGGACAAGTAGGGTTAGCGTCAGGACAACTAGGGTTAGCGTCAGGACAAGTAGGGTTAGCGTCAGGACAAGTAGGGTTAGCGTCAGGACAACTAGGGTTAGCGTCAGGACAACTAGGGTTAGCGTCAGGACAACTAGGGTTAGCGTCAGGACAACTAGGGTTAGCGTCAGGACAACTAGAGTTAGCGTGAGGACAACTAGGGTTAGCGTCAGGACAACTAGGGTTAGCGTCAGGACAAGTAGGGTTAGCGTCAGGACAAGTAGGGTTAGCGTCAGGACAAGTAGGGTTAGCGTCAGGACAAGTAGGGTTAGCGTCAGGACAACTAGGGTTAGCGTCAGGACAACTAGGGTTAGCGTCAGGACAAATAGGGTTAGCGTCAAGACAACTAGGGTTAGCGTCAGGACAACTAGGGTTAGCGTCAGGACAACTAGGGTTAGCGTCAGGACAACTAGGGTTAGCGTCAGGACAACTCGGGTTAGCGTCAGAACAACTCGAGTTAGCGTCATGACTACTCGGGTTAGCGTCAGGACAACTCGGGTTAGCATCAGGACAACTCGGGTTAGCGTCAGGACAACTCGGGTTAGCGTCAGGACAACTCAGGTTAGCGTCAGGACAACTCGGGTTAGCGTCAGGGCAACTCGGGTTAGCGTCAGGACAACTCGGGTTAGCGTCAGGACAACTCGGGTTAGCGTCAGGACAACTCGGGTTAGCGTCAGGAAAACTCGGGTTAGCGTCAGGGCAACTCGGGTTAGCGTCAGGACTACTCGGGTTAGCGTCAGGACAACTAGGGTTAGCGTCAGGACAACTAGGGTTAGCGTCAGGACAAGTAGTTTTAGCATCAGGACAACTAGGGTTAGCGTCAAGACAACTAGGGTTAGCGTCAGGACAACTAGGGTTAGCGTCAGGACAACTAGGGTTAGCGTCAGGACAAGTAGGGTTAGCATCAGGACAACTAGGGTTAGCGTCAGGACAACTAGGATTAGAGTCAGGACAACTAGGGTTAGCGTCAGGACAACTAGGGTTAGCGTCAGGACAACTAGGGTTAGCGTCAGGACAACTAGGGTTAGCGTCAGGACAAGTAGGGTTAGCGTCAGGACAACTAGGGTTAGCGTCAGGACAAGTAGGGTTAGCGTCAGGACAAGTAGGGTTAGCGTCAGGACAAGTAGGGTTAGCGTCAGGACAACTAGGGTTAGCGTCAGGACAACTAGGGTTAGCGTCAGGACAACTAGGGTTAGCGTCAAGACAACTAGGGTTAGCGTCAGTACAACTAGGGTTAGCGTCAGGACAACTAGGGTTAGCGTCAGGACAAGTAGGGTTAGCGTCAGGACAAGTAGGGTTAGCGTCAGGACAACTAGGGTTAGCGTCAGGACAAGTAGGGTTAGCGTCAGGACAAGTAGGGTTAGCGTCAGGACAAGTAGGGTTAGCGTCAGGACAACTAGGGTTAGCGTCAGGACAACTAGGGTTAGCGTCAGGACAACTAGGGTTAGCGTCAAGACAACTAGGGTTAGCATCAGGACAACTAGGGTTAGCGTCAGGACAACTAGGGTTAGCGTCAGGACAAGTAGGGTTAGCGTCAGGACAAGTAGGGTTAGCGTCAGGACAACTAGGGTTAGCGTCAGGACAAGTAGGGTTAGCGTCAGGACAACTAAGGTTAGCGTCAGGACAACTAGGGTTAGCGTCAGGACAAGTAGGGTTAGCGTCAGGACAACTAGGGTTAGCGTCAGGACAACTAGGGTTAGCGTCAGGACAACTAGGGTTAGCGTCAGGTCAAGTAGGGTTAGCGTCAGGACAACTAGGGTTAGCGTCAGGACAACTAGGGTTAGCGTCAGGACAACTAGGGTTAGCGTCAGGACAAGTAGGGTTATCGTCAGGACAAGTAGGGTTAGCGTCAGGACAAGTAGGGTTAGCGTCAGGACAACTAGGGTTAGCGTCAGGACAACTAGGGTTAGCGTCAGGACAACTAGGGTTAGCGTCAGGACAACTAGGGTTAGCGTCTGGACAAGTAGGGTTAGCGTCAGGACAAGTAGGGTTAGCGTCAGGACAAGTAGGGTTAGCGTCAGGACAACTAGGGTTAGCGTCAGGACAAGTAGGGTTTGCGTCAGGACAAGTAGGGTTAGCGTCAGGACAACTAGGGTTAGCGTCAGGACAACTAGGGTTAGCGTCAGGACAAGTAGGGTTAGCGTCAGGACAACTAGGGTTAGCGTCAGGACAACTCGGGTTAGAGTCAGGACAACTCGGGTTAGCATCAGGACAACTCGGGTTAGCGTCAGGAAAACTCGGGTTAGCGTCAGGACAACTCGAGTTAGCGTCAGGACTACTCGGGTTAGCGTCAGGACAACTCGGGTTAGCGTCAGGACAACTCGGGTTAGCGTCAGGACAACTCGGGTTAGCGTCAGGGCAACTCGGGTTAGCGTCAGGACAACTCGGGTTAGCGTCAGGACAACTAGGGTTAGCGTCAGGACAACTCGGGTTAGCGTCAGGAAAACTCGGGTTAGCGTCAGGACAACTCGGGTTAGCATCAGGACTACTCGGGTTATCGTCAGCACAACTAGGGTTAGCGTCAGGACAAGTAGGGTTAGCGTCAGGACACGTAGGGTTAGCATCAGGACAAGTAGGGTTAGCGTCAGGACAACTAGGGTTAGCGTCAGGACAAGTAGGGTTAGCGTCAGGACAACTAGGGTTAGCGTCAGGACAAGTAGGGTTAGCCTCAGGACAACTAGGGTTAGCGTCAGGACAACTAGGATTAGCGTCAGGACAACTAGGGTTAGCGTCAGGACAACTAGGGTTAGCGTCAGGACAAGTAGGGTTAGCGTCAGGACAAGTAGGGTTAGCGTCAGGACAACTAGGGTTAGCGTCAGGACAACTAGGGTTAGCGTCAGGACAAGTAGGGTTAGCGTCAGGACAAGTAGGGCTAGCGTCAGGACAAGTAGGGTTAGCGTGAGGACAACTAGGGTTAGCGTCAGGACAAGTAGGGTTAGCGTCAGGACAAGTAGGGTTAGAGTCAGGACAACTAGGGTTAGCGTCAGGACAACTAGGATTAGCGTCAGGACAACTAGGGTTAGCGTCAGGACAACTAGGGTTAGCGTCAGGACAACTAGGATTAGCGTCAGGACAACTAGGGTTAGCGTCAGGACAACTAGGGTTAGCGTCAGGACAACTAGGGTTAGCGTCAGGACAACTAGGGTTAGCGTCAGGACAACAAGGGTTAGCGTCAGGACAACTAGGGTTAGCGTCAGGACAACTAGGGTTAGCGTCAGGACAACTAGGGTTAGCGTCAGGAGAAGTAGGGCTAGCGTCAGGACAAGTAGGGTTAGCGTCAGGACAACTAGGGTTAGCGTCAGGACAAATAGGGTTAGCGTCAGGACAAGTAGGGTTAGCGTCAGGACAACTAGGGTTAGCGTCAGGACAACTAGGGTTAGCGTCAGGACAACTTAGGTTAGCGTCAGGACAACTAGAGTTAGCGTGAGGACAACTAGGGTTAGCGTCAGGACAACTAGGGTTAGCGTCAGGACAAGTAGGGTTAGCGTCAGGACAAGTAGGGTTAGCGTCAGGACAAGTAGGGTTAGCGTCAGGACAACTAGGGTTAGCGTCAGGACAACTAGGGTTAGCGTCAGGACAAATAGGGTTAGCGTCAAGACAACTAGGGTTAGCGTCAGGACAACTAGGGTTAGCGTCAGGACAACTAGGGTTAGCGTCAGGACAACTAGGGTTAGCGTCAGGACAACTCGGGTTAGCGTCAGAACAACTCGAGTTAGCGTCAGGACTACTCGGGTTAGCGTCAGGACAACTCGGGTTAGCATCAGGACAACTCGGGTTAGCGTCAGGACAACTCGGGTTAGCGTCAGGACAACTCGGGTTAGCGTCAGGACAACTCGGGTTAGCGTCAGGACAACTCGGGTTAGCGTCAGGACAACTCGGGTTAGCGTCAGGACAACTCGGGTTAGCGTCAGGACAACTCGGGTTAGCGTCAGGAAAACTCGGGTTAGCGTCAGGGAAACTCGGGTTAGCGTCAGGACTACTCGGGTTAGCGTCAGGACAACTAGGGTTAGCGTCAGGACAAGTAGGGTTAGCGTCAGGACACGTAGGGTTAGCATCAGGACAAGTAGGGTTAGCGTCAGGACAACTAGGGTTAGCGTCAGGACAACTAGGGTTAGCGTCAGGACAACTAGGGTTAGCGTCAAGACAACTAGGGTTAGCATCAGGACAAGTAGGGTTAGCGTCAGGACAACTAGGGTTAGCGTCAGGACAACTAGGGTTAGCGTCAGGACAACTAGGGTTAGCGTCAAGACAACTAGGGTTAGCGTCAGGACAACTAGGGTTAGCGTCAGGACAACTAGGGTTAGCGTTAGGACAACTAGGGTTAGCGTCAGGACAAGTAGGGTTAGCGTCAGGACAACTAGGGTTAGCGTCAGGACAACTAGGGTTAGCGTCAGGACAACTAGGGTTAGCGTCAGGACAACTAGGGTTAGCGTCAGGACAACTAGGGTTAGCGTCAGGACAACTAGGATTAGAGTCAGGACAACTAGGGTTAGCGTCAGGACAACTAGAGTTAGCGTCAGGACAACTAGGGTTAGCGTCAGGACAAGTAGGGTTAGCGTCAGGACAACTAGGGTTAGCGTCAGGACAACTAGGGTTAGCGTCAGGACAAGTAGGGTTAGCGTCAGGACAAGTAGGGTTAGCGTCAGGACAAGTAGGGTTAGCGTCAGGACAACTAGGGTTAGCGTCAGGACAACTAGGGTTAGCGTCAGGACAACTAGGGTTAGCGTCAAGACAACTAGGGTTAGCGTCAGTACAACTAGGGTTAGCGTCAGGACAACTAGGGTTAGCGTCAGGACAACTAGGGTTAGCGTCAGGACAAGTAGGGTTAGCGTCAGGACAAGTAGGGTTAGCGTCAGGACAAGTAGGGTTAGCGTCAGGACAACTAGGGTTAGCGTCAGGACAAGTAGGGTTAGCGTCAGGAGAAGTAGGGTTAGCGTCAGGACAAGTAGGGTTAGCGTCAGGACAACTAGGGTTAGCGTCAGGAAAACTAGGGTTAGCGTCAGGACAACTAGGGTTAGCGTCAAGACAACTAGGGTTAGCGTCAGTACAACTAGGGTTAGCATCAGGACAACTAGGGTTAGCGTCAGGACAACTAGGGTTAGCGTCAGGACAAGTAGGGTTAGCGGCAGGACAAGTAGGGTTAGCGTCAGGACAACTAGGGTTAGCGTCAGGACAAGTAGGGTTAGCGTCAGGACAACTAAGGTTAGCGTCAGGACAACTAGGGTTAGCGTCAGGACAAGTAGGGTTAGCGTCAGGACAACTAGGGTTAGCGTCAGGACAACTAGGGTTAGCGTCAGGACAACTAGGGTTAGCATCAGGACAAGTAGGGTTAGCGTCAGGACAACTAGGGTTAGCGTCAGGACAACTAGGGTTAGCGTCAGGACAACTAGGGTTAGCGTCAGGACAACTAGGGTTATCGTCAGGACAAGTAGTGTTAGCGTCAGGACAAGTAGGGTTAGCGTCAGGACAACTAGGGTTAGCGTCAGGACAACTAGGGTTAGCGTCAGGACAAGTAGGGTTTGCGTCAGGACAAGTAGGGTTAGCGTCAGGACAACTAGGGTTAGCGTCAGGACAACTAGGGTTAGCGTCAGGACAAGTAGGGTTAGCGTCAGGACAACTAGGGTTAGCATCAGGACAACTCGGGTTAGAGTCAGGACAACTCGGGTTAGCATCAGGACAACTCGGATTAGCGTCAGAAAAACTCGGGTTAGCGTCAGGACAACTCGAGTTAGCGTCAGGACTACTCGGGTTAGCGTCAGGACAACTCGGGTTAGTGTCAGGACAACTCGGGTTAGCGTCAGGACAACTCGGGTTAGCGTCAGGGCAACTAGGGTTAGCGTCAGGACAACTCGGGTTAGCGTCAGGACAACTAGGGTTAGCGTCAGGACAACTCGGGTTAGCGTCAGGAAAACTCGGGTTAGCGTCAGGACAACTCGGGTTAGCATCAGGACTACTCGGGTTAGCGTCAGGACAACTAGGGTTAGCGTCAGGACAAGTAGGGTTAGCGTCAGGACACGTAGGGTTAGCATCAGGACAAGTAGGGTTAGCGTCAGGACAACTAGGGTTAGCGTCAGGACAAGTAGGGTTAGCGTCAGGACAACTAGGGTTAGCGTCAGGACCACTAGGATTAGCGTCAGGACAAGTAGGGTTAGCGTCAGGACAACTAGGGTTAGCGTCAGGACAACTAGGGTTAGCGTCAGGACAGCTAGGGTTAGCGTCAGGACAACTAGGGTTAGCGTCAGGACAAGTAGGGTTAGCGTCAGGACAACTAGGGTTAGCGTCAGGACAACTAGGGTTAGCGTCAGGACAAGTAGGGTTAGCGTCAGGACAACTAGGGATAGCGTCAGGACAACTAGGGTTAGCGTCAGGACAACTAGGGTTAGCGTCAGGACAACTAGGGTTAGCGTCAGGACAACTAGGGTTAGCGTCAGGACAACTAGGATTAGCGTCAGGACAACTAGGGTTAGCGTCAGGACAACTAGGGTTAGCGTCAGCACAACTAGGGTTAGCGTCAGGACAAGTAGGGTTAGCGTCAGGACAACTAGGGTTAGCGTCAGGACAACTAGGGTTAGCGTCAGGACAAGTAGGGTTAGCGTCAGGACAAGTAGGGCTAGCGTCAGGACAAGTAGGGTTAGCGTGAGGACAACTAGGGTTAGCGTCAGGACAAGTAGGGTTAGCGTCAGGACAAGTAGGGTTAGCGTCAGGACAACTAGGGTTAGCGTCAGGACAACTAGGGTTAGCGTCAGGAAAACTAGGGTTAGCGTCATGACAACTAGGGTTAGCGTCAGGACAACTAGGATTAGCGTCAGGACAACTAGGGTTAGCGTCAGGACAACTAGGGTTAGCGCTAGGACAACTAGGGTTAGCGTCAGGACAACAAGGGTTAGCGTCAGGACAAGTAGGGTTAGCGTCAGGACAACTAGGGTTAGCGTCAGGACAACTAGGGTTAGCGTCAGGAGAAGTAGGGCTAGCGTCAGGACAAGTAGGGTTAGCGTCAGGACAACTAGGGTTAGCGTCAGGACAAGTAGGGTTAGCATCAGGACAAGTAGGGTTAGCGTCAGGACAACTAGGGTTAGCGTCAGGACAACTAGGGTTAGCGTCAGGACAACTAGGGTTAGCGTCAGGACAACTAGAGTTAGCGTGAGGACAACTAGGGTTAGCGTCACGACAACTAGGGTTAGCGTCAGGACAAGTAGGGTTAGCGTCAGGACAAGTAGGGTTAGCGTCAGGACAAGTAGGGTTAGCGTCAGGACAACTAGGGTTAGCGTCAGGACAAGTAGGGTTTGCGTCAGGACAAGTAGGGTTAGCGTCAGGACAACTAGGGTTAGCGTCAGGACAACTAGGGTTAGCGTCAGGACAAGTAGGGTTAGCGTCAGGACAACTAGGGTTAGCGTCAGGACAACTCGGGTTAGAGTCAGGACAACTCGGGTTAGCATCAGGACAACTCGGGTTAGCGTCAGGAAAACTCGGGTTAGCGTCAGGACAACTCGAGTTAGCGTCAGGACTACTCGGGTTAGCGTCAGGACAACTCGGGTTAGCGTCAGGACAACTCGGGTTAGCGTCAGGACAACTCGGGTTAGCGTCAGGGCAACTAGGGTTAGCGTCAGGACAACTCGGGTTAGCGTCAGGACAACAAGGGTTAGCGTCAGGACAACTCGGGTTAGCGTCAGGAAAACTCGGGTTAGCGTCAGGACAACTCGGGTTAGCATCAGGACTACTCAGGTTAGCGTCAGGACAACTAGGGTTAGCGTCAGGACAAGTAGGGTTAGCGTCAGGACACGTAGGGTTAGCATCAGGACAAGTAGGGTTAGCGTCAGGACAACTAGGGTTAGCGTCAGGACAAGTAGGGTTAGCGTCAGGACAACTAGGGTTAGCGTCAGGACAACTAGGATTAGCGTCAGGACAAGTAGGGTTAGCGTCAGGACAACTAGGGTTAGGGTCAGGACAACTAGGGTTAGCGTCAGGACAACTAGGGTTAGCGTCAGGACAACTAGGGTTAGCGTCAGGACAAGTAGGGTTAGCGTCAGGACAACTAGGGTTAGCGTCAGGACAACTAGGGTTAGCGTCAGGACAAGTAAGGTTAGCGTCAGGACAACTAGGGATAGCGTCAGGACAACTAGGGTTAGCGTCAGGACAACTAGGGTTAGCGTCAGGACAACTAGGGTTAGCGTCAGGACAACTAGGGTTAGCGTCAGGACAACTAGGATTAGCGTCAGGACAACTAGGGTTAGCCTCAGGACAACTAAGATTAGCGTCAGGACAACTACGGTTAGCGTCAGGACAACTAGGGTTAGCGTCAGGACAAGTAGGGTTAGCGTCAGGACAACTAGGGTTAGCGTCAGGACAACTAGGGTTAGCGTCAGGACAAGTAGGGTTAGCGTCAGGACAAGTAGGGCTAGCGTCAGGACAAGTAGGGTTAGCGTGAGGACAACTAGGGTTAGCGTCAGGACAAGTAGGGTTAGCATCAGGACAAGTAGGGTTAGCGTCAGGACAACTAGGGTTAGCGTCAGGACAACTAGGGTTAGCGTCAGGAAAACTAGGGTTAGCGTCATGACAACTAGGGTTAGCGTCAGGACAACTAGGATTAGCGTCAGGACAACTAGGGTTAGCGTCAGGACAACTAGGGTTAGCGTCAGGACAACTAGGGTTAGCGTCAGGACAACAAGTGTTAGCGTCAAGACAAGTAGGGTTAGCGTCAGGACAACTAGGGTTAGCGTCAGGACAACTAGGGTTAGCGTCAGGAGAAGTAGGGCTAGCGTCAGGACAAGTAGGGTTAGCGTCAGGACAACTAGGGTTAGCGTCAGGACAAGTAGGGTTAGCATCAGGACAAGTAGGGTTAGCGTCAGGACAAGTAGGGTTAGCGTCAGGACAACTAGGGTTAGCGTCAGGACAACTAGAGTTAGCGTGAGGACAACTAGGGTTAGCGTCAGGACAACTAGGGTTAGCGTAAGGACAAGTAGGGTTAGCGTCAGGACAAGTAGGGTTAGCGTCAGGACAAGTAGGGTTAGCGTCAGGACAACTAGGGTTAGCGTCAGGACAACTAGGGTTAGCGTCAGGACAAATACGGTTAGCGTCAAGACAACTAGGGTTAGCGTCAGGACAACTAGGGTTAGCGTCAGGACAACTAGGGTTAGCGTCAGGACAACTAGGTTAGCGTCAGGACAACTCAGGTTAGCGTCAGAACAACTCGAGTTAGCGTCAGGACTACTCGGGTTAGCGTCAGGACAACTCGGGTTAGCATCAGGACAACTCGGATTAGCGTCAGGACAACTCGGGTTAGCGTCAGGACAACTCGGGTTAGCGTCAGAACAACTCGAGTTAGCGTCATGACTACTCGGGTTAGCGTCAGGACAACTCGGGTTAGCATCAGGACAACTCGGGTTAGCGTCAGGACAACTCGGGTTAGCGTCAGGACAACTCAGGTTAGCGTCAGGACAACTCGGGTTAGCGTCAGGGCAACTCGGGTTAGCGTCAGGACAACTCGGGTTAGCGTCAGGACAACTCGGGTTAGCGTCAGGACAACTCGGGTTAGCGTCAGGAAAACTCGGGTTAGCGTCAGGGCAACTCGGGTTAGCGTCAGGACTACTCGGGTTAGCGTCAGGACAACTAGGGTTAGCGTCAGGACAACTAGGGTTAGCGTCAGGACAAGTAGTTTTAGCATCAGGACAACTAGGGTTAGCGTCAAGACAACTAGGGTTAGCGTCAGGACAACTAGGGTTAGCGTCAGGACAACTAGGGTTAGCGTCAGGACAAGTATGGTTAGCATCAGGACAACTAGGGTTAGCGTCAGGACAACTAGGATTAGAGTGAGGACAACTAGGGATAGCGTCAGGACAACTAGGGTTAGCGTCAGGACAACTAGGGTTAGCGTCAGGACAACTAGGGTTAGCGTCAGGACAAGTAGGGTTAGCGTCAGGACAACTAGGGTTAGCGTCAGGACAAGTAGGGTTAGCGTCAGGACAAGTAGGGTTAGCGTCAGGACAAGTAGGGTTAGCGTCAGGACAACTAGGGTTAGCGTCAGGACAACTAGGGTTAGCGTCAGGACAACTAGGGTTAGCGTCAAGACAACTAGGGTTAGCGTCAGTACAACTAGGGTTAGCGTCAGGACAACTAGGGTTAGCGTCAGGACAAGTAGGGTTAGCGTCAGGACAACTAGGGTTAGCGTCAGGACAAGTAGGGTTAGCGTCAGGACAAGTAGGGTTAGCGTCAGGACAAGTAGGGTTAGCGTCAGGACAACTAGGGTTAGCGTCAGGACAACTAGGGTTAGCGTCAGGACAACTAGGGTTAGCGTCAAGACAACTAGGGTTAGCATCAGGACAACTAGGGTTAGCGTCAGGACAACTAGGGTTAGCGTCAGGACAAGTAGGGTTAGCGTCAGGACAAGTAGGGTTAGCGTCAGGACAACTAGGGTTAGCGTCAGGACAAGTAGGGTTAGCGTCAGGACAACTAAGGTTAGCGTCAGGACAACTAGGGTTAGCGTCAGGACAAGTAGGGTTAGCGTCAGGACAACTAGGGTTAGCGTCAGGACAACTAGGGTTAGCGTCAGGACAACTAGGGTTAGCGTCAGGTCAAGTAGGGTTAGCGTCAGGACAACTAGGGTTAGCGTCAGGACAACTAGGGTTAGCGTCAGGACAACTAGGGTTAGCGTCAGGACAACTAGGGTTATCGTCAGGACAAGTAGGGTTAGCGTCAGGACAAGTAGGGTTAGCGTCAGGACAACTAGGGTTAGCGTCAGGACAACTAGGGTTAGCGTCAGGACAACTAGGGTTAGCGTCAGGACAACTAGGGTTAGCGTCTGGACAAGTAGGGTTAGCGTCAGGACAAGTAGGGTTAGCGTCAGGACAAGTAGGGTTAGCGTCAGGACAACTAGGGTTAGCGTCAGGACAAGTAGGGTTTGCGTCAGGACAAGTAGGGTTAGCGTCAGGACAACTAGGGTTAGCGTCAGGACAACTAGGGTTAGCGTCAGGACAAGTAGGGTTAGCGTCAGGACAACTAGGGTTAGCGTCAGGACAACTCGGGTTAGAGTCAGGACAACTCGGGTTAGCATCAGGACAACTCGGGTTAGCGTCAGGAAAACTCGGGTTAGCGTCAGGACAACTCGAGTTAGCGTCAGGACTACTCGGGTTAGCGTCAGGACAACTCGGGTTAGCGTCAGGACAACTCGGGTTAGCGTCAGGACAACTCGGGTTAGCGTCAGGGCAACTCGGGTTAGCGTCAGGACAACTCGGGTTAGCGTCAGGACAACTAGGGTTAGCGTCAGGACAACTAGGGTTAGCGTCAGGACAACTCGGGTTAGCGTCAGGAAAACTCGGGTTAGCGTCAGGACAACTAGGGTTAGCGTCAGGACAAGTAGGGTTTGCGTCAGGACAAGTAGGGTTAGCGTCAGGACAACTAGGGTTAGCGTCAGGACAACTAGGGTTAGCGTCAGGACAAGTAGGGTTAGCGTCAGGACAACTAGGGTTAGCATCAGGACAACTCGGGTTAGAGTCAGGACAACTCGGGTTAGCATCAGGACAACTCGGATTAGCGTCAGGAAAACTCGGGTTAGCGTCAGGACAACTCGAGTTAGCGTCAGGACTACTCGGGTTAGCGTCAGGACAACTCGGGTTAGCGTCAGGACAACTCGGGTTAGCGTCAGGACAACTCGGGTTAGCGTCAGGGCAACTCGGGTTAGCGTCAGGACAACTCGGGTTAGCGTCAGGACAACTAGGGTTAGCGTCAGGACAACTCGGGTTAGCGTCAGGAAAACTCGGGTTAGCGTCAGGACAACTCGGGTTAGCATCAGGACTACTCGGGTTATCGTCAGCACAACTAGGGTTAGCGTCAGGACAAGTAGGGTTAGCGTCAGGACACGTAGGGTTAGCGTCAGGACAAGTAGGGTTAGCGTCAGGACAACTAGGGTTAGCATCAGGACAAGTAGGGTTAGCGTCAGGACAACTAGGGTTAGCGTCAGGACAAGTAGGGTTAGCCTCAGGACAACTAGGGTTAGCGTCAGGACAACTAGGATTAGCGTCAGGACAACTAGGGTTAGCGTCAGGACAACTAGGGTTAGCGTCAGGACAAGTAGGGTTAGCGTCAGGACAAGTAGGGTTAGCGTCAGGACAACTAGGGTTAGCGTCAGGACAACTAGGGTTAGCGTCAGGACAAGTAGGGTTAGCGTCAGGACAAGTAGGGCTAGCGTCAGGACAAGTAGGGTTAGCGTGAGGACAACTAGGGTTAGCGTCAGGACAAGTAGGGTTAGCGTCAGGACAAGTAGGGTTAGAGTCAGGACAACTAGGGTTAGCGTCAGGACAACTAGGATTAGCGTCAGGACAACTAGGGTTAGCGTCAGGACAAGTAGGGTTAGCGTCAGGACAAGTAGGGCTAGCGTCAGGACAAGTAGGGTTAGCGTGAGGACAACTAGGGTTAGCGTCAGGACAAGTAGGGTTAGCGTCAGGACAAGTAGGGTTAGAGTCAGGACAACTAGGGTTAGCGTCAGGACAACTAGGATTAGCGTCAGGACAACTAGGGTTAGCGTCAGGACAACTAGGGTTAGCGTCAGGACAACTAGGATTAGCGTCAGGACAACTAGGGTTAGCGTCAGGACAACTAGGGTTAGCGTCAGGACAACTAGGGTTAGCGTCAGGACAACTAGGGTTAGCGTCAGGACAACAAGGGTTAGCGTCAGGACAAGTAGGGTTAGCGTCAGGACAACTAGGGTTAGCGTCAGGACAACTAGGGTTAGCGTCAGGAGAAGTAGGGCTAGCGTCAGGACAAGTAGGGTTAGCGTCAGGACAACTAGGGTTAGCGTCAGGACAAATAGGGTTAGCGTCAGGACAAGTAGGTTTAGCGTCAGGACAACTAGGGTTAGCGTCAGGACAACTAGGGTTAGCGTCAGGACAACTTAGGTTAGCGTCAGGACAACTAGAGTTAGCGTGAGGACAACTAGGGTTAGCGTCAGGACAACTAGGGTTAGCGTCAGGACAAGTAGGGTTAGCGTCAGGACAAGTAGGGTTAGCGTCAGGACAAGTAGGGTTAGCGTCAGGACAACTAGGGTTAGCGTCAGGACAACTAGGGTTAGCGTCAGGACAAATAGGGTTAGCGTCAAGACAACTAGGGTTAGCGTCAGGACAACTAGGGTTAGCGTCAGGACAACTAGGGTTAGCGTCAGGACAACTAGGGTTAGCGTCAGGACAACTCGGGTTAGCGTCAGAACAACTCGAGTTAGCGTCAGGACTACTCGGGTTAGCGTCAGGACAACTCGGGTTAGCATCAGGACAACTCGGGTTAGCGTCAGGAAAACTCGGGTTAGCGTCAGGACAACTCGGGTTAGCGTCAGGAAAACTCGGGTTAGCGTCAGGGCAACTCGGGTTAGCGTCAGGACTACTCGGGTTAGCGTCAGGACAACTAGGGTTAGCGTCAGGACAAGTAGGGTTAGCGTCAGGACACGTAGGGTTAGCATCAGGACAAGTAGGGTTAGCGTCAGGACAACTAGGGTTAGCGTCAGGACAACTAGGGTTAGCGTCGGGACAACTAGGGTTAGCGTCAAGACAACTAGGGTTAGCATCAGGACAAGTAGGGTTAGCGTCAGGACAACTAGGGTTAGCGTCAGGACAACTAGGGTTAGCGTCAGGACAACTAGGGTTAGCGTCAAGACAACTAGGGTTAGCGTCAGGACAACTAGGGTTAGCGTCAGGACAACTAGGGTTAGCGTTAGGACAACTAGGGTTAGCGTCAGGACAAGTAGGGTTAGCGTCAGGACAACTAGGGTTAGCGTCAGGACAACTAGGGTTAGCGTCAGGACAACTAGGGTTAGCGTCAGGACAACTAGGGTTAGCGTCAGGACAACTAGGGTTAGCGTCAGGACAACTAGGATTAGAGTCAGGACAACTAGGGTTAGCGTCAGGACAACTAGGGTTAGCGTCAGGACAACTAGGGTTAGCGTCAGGACAAGTAGGGTTAGCGTCAGGACAACTAGGGTTAGCGTCAGGACAACTAGGGTTAGCGTCAGGACAAGTAGGGTTAGCGTCAGGACAAGTAGGGTTAGCGTCAGGACAAGTAGGGTTAGCGTCAGGACAACTAGGGTTAGCGTCAGGACAACTAGGGTTAGCGTCAGGACAACTAGGGTTAGCGTCAAGACAACTAGGGATAGCGTCAGTACAACTAGGGTTAGCGTCAGGACATCTAGGGTTAGCGTCAGGACAACTAGGGTTAGCGTCAGGACAAGTAGGGTTAGCGTCAGGACAAGTAGGGTTAGCGTCAGGACAAGTAGGGTTAGCGTCAGGACAACTAGGGTTAGCGTCAGGACAAGTAGGGTTAGCGTCAGGAGAAGTAGGGTTAGCGTCAGGACAAGTAGGGTTAGCGTCAGGACAACTAGGGTTAGCGTCAGGAAAACTAGGGTTAGCGTCAGGACAACTAGGGTTAGCGTCAAGACAACTAGGGTTAGCGTCAGTACAACTAGGGTTAGCATCAGGACAACTAGGGTTAGCGTCAGGACAACTAGGGTTAGCGTCAGGACAAGTAGGGTTAGCGGCAGGACAAGTAGGGTTAGCGTCAGGACAACTAGGGTTAGCGTCAGGACAAGTAGGGTTAGCGTCAGGACAACTAAGGTTAGCGTCAGGACAACTAGGGTTAGCGTCAGGACAAGTAGGGTTAGCGTCAGGACAAGTAGGGTTAGCGTCAGGACAACTAGGGTTAGCGTCAGGACAACTAGGGTTAGCGTCAGGACAACTAGGGTTAGCGTCAGGACAACTAGGGTTATCGTCAGGACAAGTAGGGTTAGCGTCAGGACAAGTAGGGTTAGCGTCAGGACAACTAGGGTTAGCGTCAGGACAACTAGGGTTAGCGTCAGGACAAGTAGGGTTTGCGTCAGGACAAGTAGGGTTAGCGTCAGGACAACTAGGGTTAGCGTCAGGACAACTAGGGTTAGCGTCAGGACAAGTAGGGTTAGCGTCAGGACAACTAGGGTTAGCATCAGGACAACTCGGGTTAGAGTCAGGACAACTCGGGTTAGCATCAGGACAACTCGGATTAGCGTCAGGAAAACTCGGGTTAGCGTCAGGACAACTCGAGTTAGCGTCAGGACTACTCGGGTTAGCGTCAGGACAACTCGGGTTAGCGTCAGGACAACTCGGGTTAGCGTCAGGACAACTCGGGTTAGCGTCAGGGCAACTAGGGTTAGCGTCAGGACAACTCGGGTTAGCGTCAGGACAACTAGGGTTAGCGTCAGGACAACTCGGGTTAGCGTCAGGAAAACTCGGGTTAGCGTCAGGACAACTCGGGTTAGCATCAGGACTACTCGGGTTAGCGTCAGGACAACTAGGGTTAGCGTCAGGACAAGTAGGGTTAGCGTCAGGACACGTAGGGTTAGCATCAGGACAAGTAGGGTTAGCGTCAGGACAACTAGGGTTAGCGTCAGGACAAGTAGGGTTAGCGTCAGGACAACTAGGGTTAGCGTCAGGACAACTAGGATTAGCGTCAGGACAAGTAGGGTTAGCGTCAGGACAACTAGGGTTAGCGTCAGGACAACTAGGGTTAGCGTCAGGACAGCTAGGGTTAGCGTCAGGACAACTAGGGTTAGCGTCAGGACAAGTAGGGTTAGCGTCAGGACAACTAGGGTTAGCGTCAGGACAACTAGGGTTAGCGTCAGGACAAGTAGGGTTAGCGTCAGGACAACTAGGGATAGCGTCAGGACAACTAGGGTTAGCGTCAGGACAACTAGGGTTAGCGTCAGGACAACTAGGGTTAGCGTCAGGACAACTAGGGTTAGCGTCAGGACAACTAGGATTAGCGTCAGGACAACTAGGGTTAGCGTCAGGACAACTAGGGTTAGCGTCAGCACAACTAGGGTTAGCGTCAGGACAAGTAGGGTTAGCGTCAGGACAACTAGGGTTAGCGTCAGGACAACTAGGGTTAGCGTCAGGACAAGTAGGGTTAGCGTCAGGACAAGTAGGGCTAGCGTCAGGACAAGTAGGGTTAGCGTGAGGACAACTAGGGTTAGCGTCAGGACAAGTAGGGTTAGCGTCAGGACAAGTAGGGTTAGCGTCAGGACAACTAGGGTTAGCGTCAGGACAACTAGGGTTAGCGTCAGGAAAACTAGGGTTAGCGTCATGACAACTAGGGTTAGCGTCAGGACAACTAGGATTAGCGTCAGGACAACTAGGGTTAGCGTCAGGACAACTAGGGTTAGCGTCAGGACAACTAGGGTTAGCGTCAGGACAACTAGGGTTAGCGTCAGGACAACAAGGGTTAGCGTCAGGACAAGTAGGGTTAGCGTCAGGACAACTAGGGTTAGCGTCAGGACAACTAGGGTTAGCGTCAGGAGAAGTAGGGCTAGCGTCAGGACAAGTAGGGTTAGCGTCAGGACAACTAGGGTTAGCGTCAGGACAAGTAGGGTTAGCATCAGGACAAGTAGGGTTAGCGTCAGGACAACTAGGGTTAGCGTCAGGACAACTAGGGTTAGCGTCAGGACAACTAGGGTTAGCGTCAGGACAACTAGAGTTAGCGTGAGGACAACTAGGGTTAGCGTCACGACAACTAGGGTTAGCGTCAGGACAAGTAGGGTTAGCGTCAGGACAAGTAGGGTTAGCGTCAGGACAAGTAGGGTTAGCGTCAGGACAACTAGGGTTAGCGTCAGGACAAGTAGGGTTTGCGTCAGGACAAGTAGGGTTAGCGTCAGGACAACTAGGGTTAGCGTCAGGACAACTAGGGTTAGCGTCAGGACAAGTAGGGTTAGCGTCAGGACAACTAGGGTTAGCGTCAGGACAACTCGGGTTAGAGTCAGGACAACTCGGGTTAGCATCAGGACAACTCGGGTTAGCGTCAGGAAAACTCGGGTTAGCGTCAGGACAACTCGAGTTAGCGTCAGGACTACTCGGGTTAGCGTCAGGACAACTCGGGTTAGCGTCAGGACAACTCGGGTTAGCGTCAGGACAACTCGGGTTAGCGTCAGGGCAACTAGGGTTAGCGTCAGGACAACTCGGGTTAGCGTCAGGACAACAAGGGTTAGCGTCAGGACAACTCGGGTTAGCGTCAGGAAAACTCGGGTTAGCGTCAGGACAACTCGGGTTAGCATCAGGACTACTCGGGTTAGCGTCAGGACAACTAGGGTTAGCGTCAGGACAAGTAGGGTTAGCGTCAGGACACGTAGGGTTAGCATCAGGACAAGTAGGGTTAGCGTCAGGACAACTAGGGTTAGCGTCAGGACAAGTAGGGTTAGCGTCAGGACAACTAGGGTTAGCGTCAGGACAACTAGGATTAGCGTCAGGACAAGTAGGGTTAGCGTCAGGACAACTAGGGTTAGGGTCAGGACAACTAGGGTTAGCGTCAGGACAACTAGGGTTAGCGTCAGGACAACTAGGGTTAGCGTCAGGACAAGTAGGGTTAGCGTCAGGACAACTAGGGTTAGCGTCAGGACAACTAGGGTTAGCGTCAGGACAAGTAAGGTTAGCGTCAGGACAACTAGGGATAGCGTCAGGACAACTAGGGTTAGCGTCAGGACAACTAGGGTTAGCGTGAGGACAACTAGGGTTAGCGTCAGGACAACTAGGGTTAGCGTCAGGACAACTAGGATTAGCGTCAGGACAACTAGGGATAGCCTCAGGACAACTAGGATTAGCGTCAGGACAACTACGGTTAGCGTCAGGACAACTAGGGTTAGCGTCAGGACAAGTAGGGTTAGCGTCAGGACAACTAGGGTTAGCGTCAGGACAACTAGGGTTAGCGTCAGGACAAGTAGGGTTAGCGTCAGGACAAGTAGGGCTAGCGTCAGGACAAGTAGGGTTAGCGTGAGGACAACTAGGGTTAGCGTCAGGACAAGTAGGGTTAGCATCAGGACAAGTAGGGTTAGCGTCAGGACAACTAGGGTTAGCGTCAGGACAACTAGGGTTAGCGTCAGGAAAACTAGGGTTAGCGTCATGACAACTAGGGTTAGCGTCAGGACAACTAGGATTAGCGTCAGGACAACTAGGGTTAGCGTCAGGACAACTAGGGTTAGCGTCAGGACAACTAGGGTTAGCGTCAGGACAACAAGTGTTAGCATCAAGACAAGTAGGGTTAGCGTCAGGACAACTAGGGTTAGCGTCAGGACAACTAGGGTTAGCGTCAGGAGAAGTAGGGCTAGCGTCAGGACAAGTAGGGTTAGCGTCAGGACAACTAGGGTTAGCGTCAGGACAAGTAGGGTTAGCATCAGGACAAGTAGGGTTAGCGTCAGGACAAGTAGGGTTAGCGTCAGGACAACTAGGGTTAGCGTCAGGACAACTAGAGTTAGCGTGAGGACAACTAGGGTTAGCGTCAGGACAACTAGGGTTAGCGTAAGGACAAGTAGGGTTAGCGTCAGGACAAGTAGGGTTAGCGTCAGGACAAGTAGGGTTAGCGTCAGGACAACTAGGGTTAGCGTCAGGACAACTAGGGTTAGCGTCAGGACAAATACGGTTAGCGTCAAGACAACTAGGGTTAGCGTCAGGACAACTAGGGTTAGCGTCAGGACAACTAGGGTTAGCGTCAGGACAACTAGGTTAGCGTCAGGACAACTCGGGTTAGCGTCAGAACAACTCGAGTTAGCGTCAGGACTACTCGGGTTAGCGTCAGGACAACTCGGGTTAGCATCAGGACAACTCGGATTAGCGTCAGGACAACTCGGGTTAGCGTCAGGACAACTCGGGTTAGCGTCAGGACAACTCGGGTTAGCGTCAGGACAACTCGGGTTAGCGTCATGACAACTCGGGTTAGCGTCAGGACAACTCGGGTTAGCGTCAGGAAAACTCGGGTTAGCGTCAGGGCAACTCGGGTTAGCGTCAGGACTACTCGGGTTAGCGTCAGGACAACTAGGGTTACCGTCAGGACAACTAGGGTTAGCGTCAGGACAAGTAGGGTTAGCGTCAGGACACGTAGGGTTAGCGTCAGGACAACTAGGGTTAGCGTCAGGACAACTAGGGTTAGCGTCAGGACAACTAGGGTTAGCGTCAGGACAACTAGGGTTAGCGTCAAGACAACTAGGGTTAGCGTCAGGACAACTAGGGTTAGCGTCAGGACAACTAGGGTTAGCGTCAGGACAACTAGGGTTAGCGTCAGGACAAGTAGGGTTAGCGTCAGGACAACTAGGGTTAGCGTCAGGACAACTAGGGTTAGCGTCAGGACAACTAGGGTTAGCGTCAGGACAACTAGGGTTAGCGTCAGGACAACTAGGGTTAGCGTCAGGACAACTAGGATTAGAGTCAGGACAACTAGGGTTAGCGTCAGGACAACTAGGGTTAGCGTCAGGACAACTAGGGTTAGCGTCAGGACAAGTAGGGTTAGCGTCAGGACAACTAGGGTTAGCGTCAGGACAACTAGGGTTAGCGTCAGGACAACTAGGGTTAGCGTCAGGACAAGTAGGGTTAGCGTCAGGACAAGTAGGGTTAGCGTCAGGACAAGTAGGGTTAGCGTCAGGACAACTAGGGTTAGCGTCAGGACAACTAGGGTTAGCGTCAGGACAACTAGGGTTAGCGTCAAGACAACTAGGGTTAGCGTCAGTACAACTAGGGTTAGCGTCAGGACAACTAGGGTTAGCGTCAGGACAACTAGGGTTAGCGTCAGGACAAGTAGGGTTAGCGTCAGGACAAGTAGGGTTAGCGTCAGGACAAGTAGGGTTAGCGTCAGGACAACTAGGGTTAGCGTCAGGACAAGTAGGGTTAGCGTCAGGAGAAGTAGGGTTAGCGTCAGGACAAGTAGGGTTAGCGTCAGGACAACTAGGGTTAGCGTCAGGAAAACTAGGGTTAGCGTCAGGACAACTAGGGTTAGCGTCAAGACAACTAGGGTTAGCGTCAGTACAACTAGGGTTAGCATCAGGACAACTAGGGTTAGCGTCAGGACAACTAGGGTTAGCGTCAGGACAAGTAGGGTTAGCGTCAGGACAAGTAGGGTTAGCGTCAGGACAACTAGGGTTAGCGTCAGGACAAGTAGGGTTAGCGTCAGGACAACTAAGGTTAGCGTCAGGACAACTAGGGTTAGCGTCAGGACAACTAGGGTTAGCGTCAGGACAAGTAGGGTTAGCGTCAGGACAACTAGGGTTAGCGTCAGGACAACTAGGGTTAGCGTCAGGACAACTAGGGTTAGCATCAGGAAAAGTAGGGTTAGCGTCAGGACAACTAGGGTTAGCGTCAGGACAACTAGGGTTAGCGTCAGGACAACTAGGGTTATCGTCAGGACAAGTAGGGTTAGCGTCAGGACAAGTAGGGTTAGCGTCAGGACAACTAGGGTTAGCGTCAGGACAACTAGGGTTAGCGTCAGGACAAGTAGGGTTTGCGTCAGGACAAGTAGGGTTAGCATCAGGACAACTCGGGTTAGAGTCAGGACAACTCGGGTTAGCATCAGGACAACTCGGATTAGCGTCAGGAAAACTCGGGTTAGCGTCAGGACAACTCGAGTTAGCGTCAGGACTACTCGGGTTAGCGTCAGGACAACTCGGGTTAGCGTCAGGACAACTCGGGTTAGCGTCAGGACAACTCGGGTTAGCGTCAGGGCAACTAGGGTTAGCGTCAGGACAACTCGGGTTAGCGTCAGGACAACTAGGGTTAGCGTCAGGACAACTAGGGTTAGCGTCAGGACAACTAGGGTTAGCGTCAGGACAACAAGTGTTAGCATCAAGACAAGTAGGGTTAGCGTCAGGACAACTAGGGTTAGCGTCAGGACAACTAGGGTTAGCGTCAGGAGAAGTAGGGCTAGCGTCAGGACAAGTAGGGTTAGCGTCAGGACAACTAGGGTTAGCGTCAGGACAAGTAGGGTTAGCATCAGGACAAGTAGGGTTAGCGTCAGGACAAGTAGGGTTAGCGTCAGGACAACTAGGGTTAGCGTCAGGACAACTAGAGTTAGCGTGAGGACAACTAGGGTTAGCGTCAGGACAACTAGGGTTAGCGTAAGGACAAGTAGGGTTAGCGTCAGGACAAGTAGGGTTAGCGTCAGGACAAGTAGGGTTAGCGTCAGGACAACTAGGGTTAGCGTCAGGACAACTAGGGTTAGCGTCAGGACAAATACGGTTAGCGTCAAGACAACTAGGGTTAGCGTCAGGACAACTAGGGTTAGCGTCAGGACAACTAGGGTTAGCGTCAGGACAACTAGGTTAGCGTCAGGACAACTCGGGTTAGCGTCAGAACAACTCGAGTTAGCGTCAGGACTACTCGGGTTAGCGTCAGGACAACTCGGGTTAGCATCAGGACAACTCGGATTAGCGTCAGGACAACTCGGGTTAGCGTCAGGACAACTCGGGTTAGCGTCAGGACAACTCGGGTTAGCGTCAGGACAACTCGGGTTAGCGTCATGACAACTCGGGTTAGCGTCAGGACAACTCGGGTTAGCGTCAGGAAAACTCGGGTTAGCGTCAGGGCAACTCGGGTTAGCGTCAGGACTACTCGGGTTAGCGTCAGGACAACTAGGGTTAGCGTCAGGACAACTAGGGTTAGCGTCAGGACAAGTAGGGTTAGCGTCAGGACACGTAGGGTTAGCGACAGGACAACTAGGGTTAGCGTCAGGACAACTAGGGTTAGCGTCAGGACAACTAGGGTTAGCGTCAGGACAACTAGGGTTAGCGTCAAGACAACTAGGGTTAGCATCAGGACAAGTAGGGTTAGCGTCAGGACAACTAGGGTTAGCGTCAGGACAACTAGGGTTAGCGTCAGGACAACTAGGGTTAGCGTCAAGACAACTAGGGTTAGCGTCAGGACAACTAGGGTTAGCGTCAGGACAACTAGGGTTAGCGTCAGGACAACTAGGGTTAGCGTCAGGACAAGTAGGGTTAGCGTCAGGACAACTAGGGTTAGCGTCAGGACAACTAGGGTTAGCGTCAGGACAACTAGGGTTAGCGTCAGGACAACTAGGGTTAGCGTCAGGACAACTAGGGTTAGCGTCAGGACAACTAGGATTAGAGTCAGGACAACTAGGGTTAGCGTCAGGACAACTAGGGTTAGCGTCAGGACAACTAGGGTTAGCGTCAGGACAAGTAGGGTTAGCGTCAGGACAACTAGGGTTAGCGTCAGGACAACTAGGGTTAGCGTCAGGACAAGTAGGGTTAGCGTCAGGACAAGTAGGGTTAGCGTCAGGACAAGTAGGGTTAGCGTCAGGACAACTAGGGTTAGCGTCAGGACAACTAGGGTTAGCGTCAGGACAACTAGGGTTAGCGTCAAGACAACTAGGGTTAGCGTCAGTACAACTAGGGTTAGCGTCAGGACAACTAGGGTTAGCGTCAGGACAACTAGGGTTAGCGTCAGGACAAGTAGGGTTAGCGTCAGGACAAGTAGGGTTAGCGTCAGGACAAGTAGGGTTAGCGTCAGGACAACTAGGGTTAGCGTCAGGACAAGTAGGGTTAGCGTCAGGAGAAGTAGGGTTAGCGTCAGGACAAGTAGGGTTAGCGTCAGGACAACTAGGGTTAGCGTCAGGAAAACTAGGGTTAGCGTCAGGACAACTAGGGTTAGCGTCAAGACAACTAGGGTTAGCGTCAGTACAACTAGGGTTAGCATCAGGACAACTAGGGTTAGCGTCAGGACAACTAGGGTTAGCGTCAGGACAAGTAGGGTTAGCGTCAGGACAAGTAGGGTTAGCGTCAGGACAACTAGGGTTAGCGTCAGGACAAGTAGGGTTAGCGTCAGGACAACTAAGGTTAGCGTCAGGACAACTAGGGTTAGCGTCAGGACAACTAGGGTTAGCGTCAGGACAAGTAGGGTTAGCGTCAGGACAACTAGGGTTAGCGTCAGGACAACTAGGGTTAGCGTCAGGACAACTAGGGTTAGCATCAGGACAAGTAGGGTTAGCGTCAGGACAACTAGGGTTAGCGTCAGGACAACTAGGGTTATCGTCAGGACAAGTAGGGTTAGCGTCAGGACAAGTAGGGTTAGCGTCAGGACAACTAGGGTTAGCGTCAGGACAACTAGGGTTAGCGTCAGGACAAGTAGGGTTTGCGTCAGGACAAGTAGGGTTAGCATCAGGACAACTCGGGTTAGAGTCAGGACAACTCGGGTTAGCATCAGGACAACTCGGATTAGCGTCAGGAAAACTCGGGTTAGCGTCAGGACAACTCGAGTTAGCGTCAGGACTACTCGGGTTAGCGTCAGGACAACTCGGGTTAGCGTCAGGACAACTCGGGTTAGCGTCAGGACAACTCGGGTTAGCGTCAGGGCAACTAGGGTTAGCGTCAGGACAACTCGGGTTAGCGTCAGGACAACTAGGGTTAGCGTCAGGACAACTCGGGTTAGCGTCAGGAAAACTCGGGTTAGCGTCAGGACAACTCGGGTTAGCATCAGGACTACTCGGGTTAGCGTCAGGACAAGTAGGGTTAGCGTCAGGACAAGTAGGGTTAGCGTCAGGACACGTAGGGTTAGCATCACGACAAGTAGGGTTAGCGTCAGGACAACTAGGGTTAGCGTCAGGACAAGTAGGGTTAGCGTCAGGACAACTAGGGTTAGCGTCAGGACAACTAGGATTAGCGTCAGGACAAGTAGGGTTAGCGTCAGGACAACTAGGGTTAGCGTCAGGACAACTAGGGTTAGCGTCAGGACAAGTAGGGTTAGCGTCAGGACAACTAGGGTTAGCGTCAGGACAAGTAGGGTTAGCGTCAGGACAACTAGGGATAGCGTCAGGACAACTAGGGTTAGCGTCAGGACAACTAGGGTTAGCGTCAGGACAAGTAGGGTTAGCGTCAGGACAAGTAGGGCTAGCGTCAGGACAACTAGGGTTAGCGTCAGGACAACTAGGGTTAGCGTCAGGACAAGTAGGGTTAGCGTCAGGACAAGTAGGGCTAGCGTCAGGACAAGTAGGGTTAGCGTGAGGACAACTAGGGTTAGCGTCAGGACAAGTAGGGTTAGCGTCAGGACAAGTAGGGTTAGCGTCAGGACAACTAGGGTTAGCGTCAGGACAACTAGGGTTAGCGTCAGGAAAACTAGGGTTAGCGTCATGACAACTAGGGTTAGCGTCAGGACAACTAGGATTAGCGTCAGGACAACTAGGGTTAGCGTCAGGACAACTAGGGTTAGCGTCAGGACAACTAGGGTTAGCGTCAGGACAACTAGGGTTAGCGTCAGGACAACAAGGGTTAGCGTCAGGACAAGTAGGGTTAGCGTCAGGACAACTAGGGTTAGCGTCAGGACAACTAGGGTTAGCGTCAGGAGAAGTAGGGCTAGCGTCAGGACAAGTAGGGTTAGCGTCAGGACAACTAGGGTTAGCGTCAGGACAAGTAGGGTTAGCATCAGGACAAGTAGGGTTAGCGTCAGGACAACTAGGGTTAGCGTCAGGACAACTAGGGTTAGCGTCAGGACAACTAGGGTTAGCGTCAGGACAACTAGAGTTAGCGTGAGGACAACTAGGGTTAGCGTCACGACAACTAGGGTTAGCGTAAGGACAAGTAGGGTTAGCGTCAGGACAAGTAGGGTTAGCGTCAGGACAAGTAGGGTTAGCGTCAGGACAAGTAGGGTTAGCGTCAGGACAAGTAGGGTTTGCGTCAGGACAAGTAGGGTTAGCGTCAGGACAACTAGGGTTAGCGTCAGGACAACTAGGGTTAGCGTCAGGACAAGTAGGGTTAGCGTCAGGACAACTAGGGTTAGCGTCAGGACAACTCGGGTTAGAGTCAGGACAACTCGGGATAGCATCAGGACAACTCGGGTTAGCGTCAGGAAAACTCGGGTTAGCGTCAGGACAACTCGAGTTAGCGTCAGGACTACTCGGGTTAGCGTCAGGACAACTCGGGTTAGCGTCAGGACAACTCGGGTTAGCGTCAGGACAACTCGGGTTAGCGTCAGGGCAACTAGGGTTAGCGTCAGGACAACTTGGGTTAGCGTCAGGACAACAAGGGTTAGCGTCAGGACAACTCGGGTTAGCGTCAGGAAAACTCGGGTTAGCGTCAGGACAACTCGGGTTAGCATCAGGACTACTCGGGTTAGCGTCAGGACAACTCGGGTTAGCATCAGGACTACTCGGGTTAGCGTCAGGACAACTAGGGTTAGCGTCAGGACAAGTAGGGTTAGCGTCAGGACACGTAGGGTTAGCATCAGGACAAGTAGGGTTAGCGTCAGGACAACTAGGGTTAGCGTCAGGACAAGTAGGATTAGCGTCAGGACAAGTAGGGTTAGCGTCAGGACAACTAGGGTTAGGGTCAGGACAACTAGGGTTAGCGTCAGGACAACTAGGGTTAGCGTCAGGACAACTAGGGTTAGCGTCAGGACAAGTAGGGTTAGCGTCAGGACAACTAGGGTTAGCGTCAGGACAACTAGGGTTAGCGTCAGGACAAGTAGGGTTAGCGTCAGGACAACTAGGGATAGCGTCAGGACAACTAGGGTTAGCGTCAGGACAACTAGGGTTAGCGTCAGGACAACTAGGGTTAGCGTCAGGACAACTAGGGTTAGCGTCAGGACAACTAGGATTAGCGTCAGGACAACTAGGGTTAGCCTCAGGACAACTAGGATTAGCGTCAGGACAACTACGGTTAGCGTCAGGACAACTAGGGTTAGCGTCAGGACAAGTAGGGTTAGCGTCAGGACAACTAGGGTTAGCGTCAGGACAACTAGGGTTAGCGTCAGGACAAGTAGGGTTAGCGTCAGGACAAGTAGGGCTAGCGTCAGGACAAGTAGGGTTAGCGTGAGGACAACTAGGGTTAGCGTCAGGACAAGTAGGGTTAGCATCAGGACAAGTAGGGTTAGCGTCAGGACAACTAGGGTTAGCGTCAGGACAACTAGGGTTAGCGTCAGGAAAACTAGGGTTAGCGTCATGACAACTAGGGTTAGCGTCAGGACAACTAGGGTTAGCGTCAGGACAACTAGGGTTAGCGTCAGGAGAAGTAGGGCTAGCGTCAGGACAAGTAGGGTTAGCGTCAGGACAACTAGGGTTAGCGTCAGGACAAGTAGGGTTAGCATCAGGACAAGTAGGGTTAGCGTCAGGACAACTAGGGTTAGCGTCAGGACAACTAGGGTTAGCGTCAGGACAACTAGGGTTAGCGTCAGGACAACTAGAGTTAGCGTGAGGACAACTAGGGTTAGCGTCAGGACAACTAGGGTTAGCGTAAGGACAAGTAGGGTTAGCGTCAGGACAAGTTGGGTTAGCGTCAGGACAAGTAGGGTTAGCGTCAGGACAACTAGGGTTAGCGTCAGGACAACTAGGGTTAGCGTCAGGACAAATACGGTTAGCGACAAGACAACTAGGGTTAGCGTCAGGACAACTAGGGTTAGCGTCAGGACAACTAGGGTTAGCGTCAGGACAACTAGGGTTAGCGTCAGGACAACTCGGGTTAGCGTCAGAACAACTCGAGTTAGCATCAGGACTACTCGGGTTAGCGTCAGGACAACTCGGGTTAGCATCAGGACAACTCGGATTAGCGTCAGGACAACTCGGGTTAGCGTCAGGACAACTCGGGTTAGCGTCAGGACAACTCGGGTTAGCGTCAGGGCAACTAGGGTTAGCGTCAGGACAACTCGGGTTAGCGTCAGGACAACAAGGGTTAGCGTCAGGACAACTCGGGTTAGCGTCAGGAAAACTCGGGTTAGCGTCAGGACAACTCGGGTTAGCATCAGGACTACTCGGGTTAGCGTCAGGACAACTAGGGTTAGCGTCAGGACAAGTAGGGTTAGCGTCAGGACACGTAGGGTTAGCATCAGGACAAGTAGGGTTAGCGTCAGGACAACTAGGGTTAGCGTCAGGACAAGTAGGGTTAGCGTCAGGACAACTAGGGTTAGCGTCAGGACAACTAGGATTAGCGTCAGGACAAGTAGGGTTAGCGTCAGGACAACTAGGGTTAGGGTCAGGACAACTAGGGTTAGCGTCAGGACAACTAGGGTTAGCGTCAGGACAACTAGGGTTAGCGTCAGGACAAGTAGGGTTAGCGTCAGGACAACTAGGGTTAGCGTCAGGACAACTAGGGTTAGCGTCAGGACAAGTAGGGTTAGCGTCAGGACAACTAGGGATAGCGTCAGGACAACTAGGGTTAGCGTCAGGACAACTAGGGTTAGCGTCAGGACAACTAGGGTTAGCGTCAGGACAACTAGGGTTAGCGTCAGGACAACTAGGATTAGCGTCAGGACAACTAGGGTTAGCCTCAGGACAACTAGGATTAGCGTCAGGACAACTACGGTTAGCGTCAGGACAACTAGGGTTAGCGTCAGGACAAGTAGGGTTAGCGTCAGGACAACTAGGGTTAGCGTCAGGACAACTAGGGTTAGCGTCAGGACAAGTAGGGTTAGCATCAGGACAAGTAGGGCTAGCGTCAGGACAAGTAGGGTTAGCGTGAGGACAACTAGGGTTAGCGTCAGGACAAGTAGGGTTAGCATCAGGACAAGTAGGGTTAGCGTCAGGACAACTAGGGTTAGCGTCAGGACAACTAGGGTTAGCGTCAGGAAAACTAGGGTTAGCGTCATGACAACTAGGGTTAGCGTCAGGACAACTAGGATTAGCGTCAGGACAACTAGGGTTAGCGTCAGGACAACTAGGGTTAGCGTCAGGACAACTAGGGTTAGCGTCAGGACAACAAGGGTTAGCGTCAAGACAAGTAGGGTTAGCGTCAGGACAACTAGGGTTAGCGTCAGGACAACTAGGGTTAGCGTCAGGAGAAGTAGGGCTAGCGTCAGGACAAGTAGGGTTAGCGTCAGGACAACTAGGGTTAGCGTCAGGACAAGTAGGGTTAGCATCAGGACAAGTAGGGTTAGCGTCAGGACAACTAGGGTTAGCGTCAGGACAACTAGGGTTAGCGTCAGGACAACTAGGGTTAGCGTCAGGACAACTAGAGTTAGCGTGAGGACAACTAGGGTTAGCGTCAGGACAACTAGGGTTAGCGTAAGGACAAGTAGGGTTAGCGTCAGGACAAGTTGGGTTAGCGTCAGGACAAGTAGGGTTAGCGTCAGGACAACTAGGGTTAGCGTCAGGACAACTAGGGTTAGCGTCAGGACAAATACGGTTAGCGACAAGACAACTAGGGTTAGCGTCAGGACAACTAGGGTTAGCGTCAGGACAACTAGGGTTAGCGTCAGGACAACTCGGGTTAGCGTCAGAACAACTCGAGTTAGCGTCAGGACTACTCGGGTTAGCGTCAGGACAACTCGGGTTAGCATCAGGACAACTCGGATTAGCGTCAGGACAACTCGGGTTAGCGTCAGGACAACTCGGGTTAGCGTCAGGACAACTCGGGTTAGCGTCAGGGCAACTCGGGTTAGCGTCAGGACAACTCGGGTTAGCGTCAGGACAACTCGGGTTAGCGTCAGGACAACTCGAGTTAGCGTCAGGAAAACTCGGGTTAGCGTCAGGGCAACTCGGGTTAGCGTCAGGACTACTCGGGTTAGCGTCAGGACAACTAGGGTTAGCGTCAGGACAAGTAGGGTTAGCGTCAGGACACGTAGGGTTAGCATCAGGACAAGTAGGGTTAGCGTCAGGACAACTAGGGTTAGCGTCAGGACAAGTAGGGTTAGCGTCAGGACAACTAGGGTTAGCGTCAGGACAACTAGGATTAGCGTCAGGACAAGTAGGGTTAGCGTCAGGACAACTAGGGTTAGCGTCAGGACAACTATTGTTAGCGTCAGGACAACTAGGATTAGCGTCAGGACAACTAGTGTTAGCGTCAGGACAACTAGGGTTAGCGTCAGGACAACTAGGGTTAGCGTCAGGACAACTAGGGTTAGCGTCAGGACAACAAGGGTTAGCGTCAGGACAAGTAGGGTTAGCGTCAGGACAACTAGGGTTAGCGTCAGGACAACTAGGGTTAGCGTCAGGACAAGTAGGGCTAGCGTCAGGACAAGTAGGGTTAGCGTCAGGACAACTAGGGTTAGCGTCAGGACAAGTAGGGTTAGCATCAGGACAAGTAGGGTTAGCGTCAGGACAACTAGGGTTAGCGTCAGGACAACTAGGGTTAGCGTCAGGACAAGTAGGGTTAGCGTCAGGACAAGTAGGGTTAGCGTCAGGACAAATAGGGTTAGCGTCAGGATAACTAGGGTTAGCGTCAGGACAACTAGGGTTAGCGTCAGGACAACTAGGGTTAGCGTCAAGACAACTAGGGTTAGCGTCAGGACAACTAGGGTTAGCGTCAGGACAACTAGGGTTAGCGTCAGGACAACTCGGGTTAGCGTCAGGAAAACTCGAGTTAGCGTCAGGACTACTCGGGTTAGCGTCAGGACAACTCGGGTTAGCGTCAGGACAACTCGGGTTAGCGTCAGGACAACTCGGGTTAGCGTCAGGACAACTCGGGTTAGCGTCAGGGCAACTCGGGTTAGCGTCAGGACAACTCGGGTTAGCGTCAGGACAACTCGGGTTAGCGTCAGGACAACTCGGGTTAGCGTCAGGACTACTCGGGATAGCGTCAGGACTACTCGGGTTAGCGTCAGGACAACTAGGGTTAGCGTCAGGACAAGTAGGGTTAGCGTCAGGACACGTAGGGTTAGCATCAGGACAAGTAGGGTTAGCGTCAGGACAACTAGGGTTAGCGTCAGGACAAGTAGGGTTAGCGTCAGGACAACTAGGGTTAGCGTCAGGACAACTAGGATTAGCGTCAGGACAAGTAGGGTTAGCGTCAGGACAACTAGGGTTAGCGTCAGGACAACTAGGTTTAGCGTCAGGACAACTAGGGTTAGCGTCAGGACAAGTAGGGTTAGCGTCAGTACAAGTAGAGTTAGCGTCAGGACAGCTAGGGTTAGCGTCAGGACAAGTAGGGTTAGCGTCAGGACAAGTAGGGTTAGAGTCAGGACAACTAGGGTTAGCGTCAGGACAACTAGGGTTAGCGTCAGGAAAACGAGGATTAGCGTCAGGACAACTAGGGTTAGAGTCAGGACAACTAGGGTTAGCGTCAGGAAAACTAGGTTTAGCGTCAGGACAACTAGGGTTAGAGTCAGGACAACTAGGGTTAGCGTCAGGACAACTAGGGTTAGCGTCACGACAAGTAGGGTTAGCGTCAGGACAACTAGGGTTAGCGTCAGGACAAGTAGGGTTAGCGTCAGGACAACTAGGGCTAGCGTCAGGACAAGTAAGGTTAGCGTCAGGACAACTAGGGTTAGCGTCAGGACAAGAAGGGTTAGCGTCAGGACAACTAGGGTTAGCGTCAGGACAACTAGGGTTAGCGTCAGGACAACTAGGGTTAGCTTCAGGACAACTAGGGTTAGCGTCAGGACAACTAGGGTTAGCGTCAGGACAACTAGAGTTAGCATCAGGACAACTAGGGTTAGCGTCAGGACAACTAGGGTTAGCTTCAGGACAAGTAGGGTTAGCGTCAGGACAAGTAGAGTTAGCGTTAGGACAAGTAGGGTTAGCGTCAGGACAACTAGGGTTAGCGTCAGGACAACTAGAGTTAGCGTCAGGACAACTAGGGTTAGCGTCAGGACAAGTAGGGTTAGCGTCAGGACAACTAGGGTTAGCGTCAGGACAAGTAGGGTTAGCGTCAGGACAAGTAGGGTTAGCGTCAGGACAACTAGGGTTAGCGTCAGGACATCTAGGGTTAGCGTCAGGACAACTAGGGTTAGCGTCAGGACAACTAGGGTTAGCGTCAGGACAACTAGGGTTAGCGTTAGGACAACTAGGGTTAGCGTCAGGACAAGTAGGGTTAGCGTCAGGACAAGTAGGGTTAGCGTCAGGACAAGTAGGGTTAGCGTCAGGACAACTAGGGTTAGCGTCAGGACAACTAGGGTTAGCGTCAGGACAACTAGGGTTAGCGTCAGGACAACTAGGATTAGAGTCAGGACAACTAGGGTTAGCGTCAGGACAACTAGGGTTAGCGTCAGGACAACTAGGGTTAGCGTCAGGACAACTAGGGTTAGCGTCAGGACAACTAGGGTTAGCGTCAGGACAACTAGGGTTAGCGTCAGGACAACTAGGGTTAGCGTCAGGACAACTAGGGTTAGCGTCAGGACAACTAGGGTTAGCGTCAGGACAAGTAGGGTTAGCGTCAGGACAAGTAGGGTTAGCGTCAGGACAACTAGGGTTAGCGTCAGGACAACTAGGGTTAGCGTCAAGACAACTAGGGTTAGCGTCAGTACAACTAGGGTTAGCGTCAGGACAACTAGGGTTAGAGTCAGGACAACTAGGGTTAGCGTCAGGACAAGTAGGGTTAGCGTCAGGACAAGTAGGGTTAGCGTCAGGACAAGTAGGGTTAGCGTCAGGACAACTAGGGTTAGCGTCAGGACAAGTAGGGTTAGCGTCAGGACAAGTAGGGTTAGCGTCAGGACAAGTAGGGTTAGCGTCAGGACAACTAGGGTTAGCGTCAGGACAACTAGGGTTAGCGTCAAGACAACTAGGGTTAGCGTCAGGACAACTAGGATTAGCGTCAGGACAAGTAGGGTTAGAGTCAGGACAAGTAGGGTTAGCGTCAGGACAACTAGGGTTAGCGTCAGGACAAGTAGGGTTAGCGTCAGGACAACTAGGGTTAGCGTCAGGACAAGTAGGGTTAGCGTCAGGACAACTAGGGTTAGCGTCAGGACAACTAGGGTTAGCGTCAGGACAAGTAGGGTTAGCGTCAGGACAACTAGGGATAGCGTCAGGACAACTAGGGTTAGCGTCAGGACAACTAGGGTTAGCGTCAGGACAAGTAGGGTTAGCGCCAGGACAACTAGGGTTAGCGCCAGGACAACTAGGGTTAGCACCAGGACAACTAGGGTTAGCGTCAGGACAACTAGGGTTAGCGTCAGGACAACTAGGGTTAGCATCAGGACAACTAGGGTTAGCGTCAGGACAACTAGGGTTAGCGTCAGGACAAGTAGGGTTAGCGTCAGGACAAGTAGGGTTAGCGTCAGGACAACTAGGGTTAGCGTCAGGACAACTAGGGTTAGCGTCAGGACAACTAGGGTTAGCGCCAGGACAACTAGGGTTAGCGTCAGGACAACTAGGCTTAGCGTCAGGACAACTAGGGTTAGCGCCAGGACAACTAGGCTTAGCGTCAGGACAACTAGGGTTAGCGCCAGGACAACTAGGGTTAGCGTCAGGACAACTAGGGTTAGCGCCAGGACAACTAGGGTTAGCGCCAGGACAACTAGGGTTAGCGTCAGGACAACTAGGGTTAGCGCCAGGACAACTAGGGTTAGCGCCAGGACAACTAGGGTTAGCGCCAGGACAACTAGGGTTAGCGCCAGGACAACTAGGGTTAGCGCCAGGACAACTAGGGTTAGCGCCAGGACAACTAGGGTTAGCGTCAGGACAACTAGGGTTAGCGCCAGGACAACTAGGGTTAGCGCCAGGACAACTAGGGTTAGCGTCAGGACAACTAGAGTTAGCGCCAGGACAACTAGGGTTAGCGCCAGGACAACTAGGGTTAGCGTCAGGACAACTAGGGTTAGCGTCAGGACAAGTAGGGTTAGCGCCAGGACAACTAGGGTTAGCGCCAGGACAACTAGGGTTAGCACCAGGACAACTAGGGTTAGCGTCAGGACAACTAGGGTTAGCATCAGGACAACTAGGGTTAGCGTCAGGACAACTAGGGTTAGCGCCATGACAACTAGGGTTAGCGTCAGGACAACTAGGGTTAGCGTCTGGACAACTAGGGTTAGCGTCAGGACAACTAGGGTTAGCGTCAGGACAACTAGGGTTAGCGTCAGGACAACTAGGGTTAGCGTCTGGACAACTAGGCTTAGCGTCAGGACAACTAGGGTTAGCGTCAGGACAACTAGGGTTAGCGTCAGGATAACTAGGGTTAGCGTCAGGACAACTAGGGTTAGCGCCAGGACAACTAGGGTTAGCGTCAGGACAACTAGGGTTAGCGTCAGGACAGCTAGGGTTAGCGTCAGGACAACTAGGGTTAGCGTCAGGACAAGTAGGGTAAGCGTCAGGACAACTAGGGTTAGCGCCAGGACAACTAGGGATAGCGTCAGGACAAGTAGTGTTAGCGCTCAGGACAAGTAGGGTTAGCGTCAGGACAACTAGGGTTAGCGTCAGGACAACTAGGGTTAGCATCAGGACAACTAGGGTTAGCGCCAGGACAACTAGGGTTAGCGCCAGGACAACTAGGGTTAGCGTCAGGACAACTAGGGTTAGCGCCAGGACAACTAGGGTTAGCGCCAGGACAACTAGGGTTAGCGTCAGGACAACTAGGGTTAGCGCCAGGACAACTAGGGTTAGCGCCAGGACAACTAGGGTTAGCGTCAGGACAACTAGGGTTAGCATCAGGACAACTAGGGTTAGCATCAGGACAACTAGGGTTAGCGCCAGGACAACTAGGGTTAGCGTCAGGACAACTAGGGTTAGCGTCTGGACAACTAGGGTTAGCGTCAGGACAACTAGGGTTAGCGTCAGGACAACTAGGGTTAGCGTCAGGACAACTAGGGTTAGCGTCAGGACAACTAGGGTTAGCGTCAGGACAACTAGGGTTAGCGTCAGGACAACTAGGGTTAGCGTCTGGACAACTAGGGTTAGCGTCAGGACAACTAGGGTTAGCGTCAGGACAACTAGGGTTAGCGTCTGGACAACTAGGGTTAGCGTCAGGACAGCTAGGGTTAGCGTCAGGACAACTAGGGTTAGCGTCAGGACAACTAGGGTTAGCGTCAGGACAACTAGGGTTAGCGTCAGGACAACTAGGGTTAGCGTCAGGACAACTAGGGTTAGCGTCTGGACAACTAGGGTTAGCGTCAGGACAGCTAGGGTTAGCGTCAGGACAACTAGGGTTAGCGTCAAGACAACTAGGGTTAGCGTCAGGACAACTAGGGTTAGCGTCAGGACAACTAGGGTTAGCGTCAGGACAACTAGGGTTAGCGTCAGGACAAGTAGGGTTAGCGTCAGGACAACTAGGGTTAGCGTCAGGACAAGTAGGGTTAGCGTCAGGACAAGTAGGGTTAGCGTCAGGACAACTAGGGTTAGCGTCAGGACAACTAGGGTTAGCGTCTGGACAACTAGGGTTAGCGTCAGGACATCTAGGGTTAGCGTCAGGACAACTAGGGATAGCGTCAGGACAACTAGGGTTAGCGTCAGGACAACTAGGGTTAGCGTCAGGACAACTAGGGTTAGCGTCAGGACAAGTAGGGTTAGCGTCAGGACAACTAGGGTTAGCGTCAGGACAACTAGGGTTAGCGTCAGGACAACTAGGGTTAGCGTCAGGACTACTAGGGTTAGCGCCAGGACAACTAGGGTTAGCGTCAGGACAACTAGGCTTAGCGTCAGGACAACTAGGGTTAGCGCCAGGACAACTAGGGTTAGAGCCAGGACAACAAGGGTTAGCGTCAGGACAACAAGGGTTAGCGTCAGGACAACTAGGGTTAGCGCCAGGACAACTAGGGTTAGCGCCAGGACAACTAGGGTTAGCGTCAGGACAACTAGGGTTAGCGTCAGGACAACTAGGGTTAGCGCCAGGACAACTAGGGTTAGCGCCAGGACAACTAGGGTTAGCGCCAGGACAACTAGGGTTAGCGCCAGGACAACTAGGGTTAGCGTCAGGACAAGTAGGGTTAGCGTCAGGACAAGTAGGGTTAGCGCCAGGACAACTAGGGTTAGCGCCAGGACAACTAGGGTTAGCACCAGGACAACTAGGGTTAGCGTCAGGACAACTAGGGTTAGCGTCAGGACAACTAGGGTTAGCATCAGGACAACTAGGGTTAGCGTCAGGACAACTAGGGTTAGCGTCAGGACAACTAGGGTTAGCGTCAGGACAAGTAGGGTTAGCGTCAGGACAACTAGGGTTAGCGTCAGGACAACTAGGGTTAGCGTCAGGACAGCTAGGGTTAGCATCAGGACAACTAGGGTTAGCGTCAGGACAAGTAGGGTTAGCGTCAGGACAACTAGGGTTAGCGTCAGGACAACTAGGGTTAGCGTCAGGATAAGTAGGGTTAGCGTCAGGACAACTAGGGTTAGCGTCAGGACAAGTAGGTTTAGCGTCAGGACAAATAGGGTTAGCGTCAGGACAACTAGGGTTAACATCAGGACAACTAGGGTTAGAGTCAGGACAACTAGGGTTAGCGTCTGGACAACTAGGGTTAGCGTCAGGACAGCTAGGGTTAGCGTCAGGACAACTAGGGTTAGCGTCAGGACAACTAGGGTTAGCGTCAGGACAACTAGGGTTAGCGTCAGGACAACTAGGGTTAGCGTCAGGACAAGTAGGGTAAGCGTCAGGACAACTAGGGTTAGCGTCAGGACAACTAGGGTTAGCGTCAGGACAAGTAGGGTTAGCGCTCAGCACAAGTAGGGTTAGCGTCAGGACAACTAGGGTTAGCGTCAGGACAACTAGGGTTAGCGTCAGGACAACTAGGGTTAGCGTCAGGACAACTAGGGTTAGCGTCAAGACAACTAGGGTTAGCGTCAGGACAACTAGGGTTAGCGTCAGGACAACTAGGGTTAGCGTCAGGACAACTAGCGTTAGCGTCAGGACAAGTAGGGTTAGCGTCAGGACAACTAGGGTTAGCGTCAAGACAAGTATGGTTAGCGTCAGGACAACTAGGGTTAGCGTCAGGACAAGTATGGTTAGCGTCAGGACAACTAGGGTTAGCGTCAGGACAACTAGGGTTAGCGTCAGGACAACTAGGGTTAGCGTCAAGACAACTAGGGTTAGCGTCTGGACAACTAGGGTTAGCGTCAGGACAACTAGGGTTAGCGTCAGGACAACTAGGGTTAGCGTCAGGACAACTAGGGTTAGCGTCAGGACAACTAGGGTTAGCGTCAGGACAAGTAGGGTTAGCGTCAGGACAACTAGGGTTAGCGTCAGGACAACTAGGGTTAGCGTCAGGACTACTAGGGTTAGCGCCAGGACAACTAGGGTTAGCGTCAGGACAACTAGGCTTAGCGTCAGGACAACTAGGGTTAGCGCCAGGACAACTAGGGTTAGAGCCAGGACAACAAGGGTTAGCGTCAGGACAACAAGGGTTAGCGCCAGGACAACTAGGGTTAGCGCCAGGACAACTAGGGTTAGCGCCAGGACAACTAGGGTTAGCGCCAGGACAACTAGGGTTAGCGTCAGGACAACTAGGGTTAGCGTCAGGACAAGTAGGGTTAGCGCCAGGACAACTAGGGTTAGCGCCAGGACAACTAGGGTTAGCACCAGGACAACTAGGGTTAGCGTCAGGACAAGTATTGTTAGCGTCAGGACAACTAGGGTTAGCGTCAGGACAACTAGGGTTAGCGTCAGGATAAGTAGGGTTAGCGTCAAGACAACTAGGGTTAGCGTCAGGACAAGTAGGTTTAGCGTCAGGACAAATAGGGTTAGCGTCAGGACAACTAGGGTTAACGTCAGGACAACTAGGGTTAGAGTCAGAACAAGTAGGGTTAGCGTCAGGACAAGTCTGGTTAGCGTCAGGACAACTAGGGTTAGCGTCAGGACAACTAGGGTTAGCGTCAGGACAACTAGGTTTAGCATCAGGACAACTAGGGTTATCGTCAGGACAATTAGGGTTAGCGTCAGGACAACTAGGGTTAGCGTCAGGACAAGTAGGGTTAGCGTCAGGACAACTAGGGTTAGCATCAGGACAAGTAGGGTTAGCGTCAGGACAAGTAGGGTTAGCGTCAGGACAACTAGGGTTAGCGTCAGGACAACTAGGGTTAGCGTCAGGACAACTAGGGTTAGCTTCAGGACAACTAGGGTTAGCTTCAGGACAACTAGGGTTAGCGCCAGGACAACTAGGGTTAGCATCAGGCAACTAGGCTTAGCGTCAGGATAACTAGGGTTAGCGCCAGGACAACTAGGATTAGCGCCAGGACAACTAGGGTTAGCGTCTGGACAACTAGGGTTAGCGTCAGGACAGCTAGGGTTAGCGTCAGGACAACTAGGGTTAGAGTCAGGACAACTAGGGTTAGCGTCAGGACAACTAGGGTTAGCGTCAGGACAAGTAGGGTAAGCGTCAGGACAACTAGGGTTAGCGTCAGGACAATTAGGGTTAGCATCAGGACAAGTAGGGTTAGCGCTCAGCACAAGTAGGGTTAGCGTCAGGACAACTAGGGTTAGCGTCAGGACAACTAGGGTTAGCGTCAGGACAACTAGGGTTAGCGTCAGGACAACTAGGGTTAGCGTCAGGACAACTAGGGTTAGCGTCAGGACAACTAGGGTTAGCGTCAAGACAACTAGGGTTAGCGTCAGGACAACTAGGGTTAGCGTCAGGACAACTAGGGTTAGCGTCAAGACAACTAGGGTTAGCGTCTGGACAACTAGGGTTAGCGTCAGGACAACTAGGGTTAGCGTCAGGACAAGTAGGGTTAGCGTCAGGACAACTAGGGTTAGCGTCAGGACAACTAGGGTTAGCGTCAGGACAAGTAGGGTTAGCGTCAGGACAACTAGGGTTAGCGTCAGGACAAGTAGGGTTAGCGTCACGACAACTAGGGTTAGCGTCAGGACAACTAGGGTTAGCGTCAGGACAACTAGGGTTAGCGTCAAGACAACTAGGGTTAGCGTCTGGACAACTAGGGTTAGCGTCAGGACAACTAGGGTTAGCGTCAGGACAACTAGGGTTAGCGTCAGGACAACTAGGGTTAGCGTCAGGACAACTAGGCTTAGCGTCAGGACAACTAGGGTTAGCGCCAGGACAACTAGGGTTAGAGCCAGGACAACAAGGGTTAGCGTCAGGACAACTAGGGTTAGCGTCAGGACAACTAGGGTTAGCGCCAGGACAACTAGGGTTAGCGCCAGGACAACTAGGGTTAGCGTCAGGACAACTAGCGTTAGCGCCAGGACAACTAGGGTTAGCGCCAGGACAACTAGGGTTAGCGTCAGGACAACTAGGGTTAGCGCCAGGACAACTAGGGTTAGCGCCAGGACAACTAGGGTTAGCGTCAGGACAACTAGGGTTAGCGTCAGGACAAGTAGGGTTAGCGCCAGGACAACTAGGGTTAGCGCCAGGAGAACTAGGGTTAGCACCAGGACAACTAGGGTTAGCGTCAGGACAACTAGGGTTAGCGTCAGGACAACTAGGGTTAGCATCAGGACAACTAGGGTTAGCGTCAGGACAACTAGGGTTAGCGTCAGGACAAGTAGGGTTAGCGTCAGGACAACTAGGGTTAGCGTCAGGACAACTAGGGTTAGCGTCAGGACAACTAGGGTTAGAGTCAGGACAAGTAGGGTAAGCGTCAGGACAAGTCTGGTTAGCGTCAGGACAACTAGGGTTAGCGTCAGGACAACTAGGGTTAGCGTCAGGACAACTAGGGTTAGCGTCAGGACAACTAGGTTTAGCGTCAGGACAACTAGGGTTATCGTCAGGACAATTAGGGTTAGCGTCAGGACAACTAGGGTTAGCATCAGGACAAGTAGGGTTAGCGTCAGGACAAGTAGGGTTAGCATCAGGACAAGTAGGGTTAGCGTCAGGACAAGTAGGGTTAGCATCAGGACAACTAGGGTTAGCGTCAGGACAACTAGGGTTAGCATCAGGACAACTAGGGTTAGCTTCAGGACAACTAGGGTTAGCGCCAGGACAACTAGGGTTAGCATCAGGACAACTAGGCTTAGCGTCAGGACAACTAGGGTTAGCGCCAGGACAACTAGGATTAGCGTCAGGACAACTAGGGTTAGCGCCAGGACAACTAGGGTTAGCACCAGGACAACTAGGGTTAGCGTCAGGACAACTAGGGTTAGCGCCAGGACAACTAGGGTTAGCGCCAGGACAACTAGGGTTAGCGTCAGGACAACTAGGGTTAGCGCCAGGACAACTAGGGTTAGCGCCAGGACAACTAGGGTTAGCGCCAGGACAACTAGGGTTAGCGCCAGGACAACTAGGGTTAGCGTCAGGACAACTAGGGTTAGCATCAGGACAACTAGGGTTAGCGTCAGGACAACTAGGGTTAGCGTCAGGACAACTAGGGTTAGCGTCTGGACAACTAGGGTTAGCTTCAGGACAACTAGGCTTAGCGTCAGGACAACTAGGGTTAGCGTCAGGACAACTAGGGTTAGCGTCAGGACAACTAGGGTTAGCATCAGGACAACTAGGGTTAGCGTCAGGACAACTAGGGTTAGCGTCAGGACAACTAGGGTTAGCGCCAGGACAACTAGGGTTAGCGCCAGGACAACTAGGGTTAGCGTCAGGACAACTAGGGTTAGCGTCAGGACAACTAGGGTTAGCGCCAGGACAACTAGGGTTAGCGTCAGGACAACTAGGGTTAGCGTCAGGACAACTAGGGTTAGCGTCAGGACAACTAGGGTTAGCTTCAGGACAACTAAGGTGAGCGTCAGGACAACTAGGGTTAGCGACAGGACAAGTAGGGTAAGCGTCAGGACAACTAGGGTTAGCGTCAGGACAACTAGGGTTAGCGTCAGGACAAGTAGGGTTAGCGTCAGGACAACTAGGGTTAGCGTCAGGACAACTAGGGTTAGCGTCAGGACAACTAGGGTTAGCATCAGGACAACTAGGGTTAGCGTCAGGACAACTAGGGTTAGCGTCAGGACAACTAGGGTTAGCGTCAAGACAAGTAGGATTAGCGTCAGGACAACTAGGGTTAGCGTCAGGACAACTAGGGTTAGCGTCAGGACAAGTAGGGTTAGCGTCAGGACAACTAGGGTTAGCGTCAGGACAACTAGGGTTAGCGTCAGGACAACTAGGGTTAGCGTCAGGACAAGTAGGGTTAGCGTCAGGACAACTAGGGTTAGCGTCAGGACAACTAGGGTTAGCGTCAGGACAACTAGGGTTAGTGTCAGGACAACTAGGGTTAGCGTCAGGACAACTAGGGTTAGCGTCAGGACAAGTAGGGTTAGCGTCAGGACAAGTAGGGTTAGCGTCAGGACAACTAGGGTTAGCGTCAGGACATCTAGGGTTAGCATCAGGACAACTAGGGTTAGCGTCAGGACAACTAGGGTTAGCGTCAGGACAAGTAGGGTTAGCGTCAGGACAACTAGGGTTAGCGTCAGGACAACTAGGGTTAGCGTCAGGACAAGTAGGGTTAGCGCCAGGACAACTAGGGTTAGCGCCAGGACAACTAGGGTTAGCACCAGGACAACTAGGGTTAGTGTCAGGACAACTAGGGTTAGCGTCAGGACAACTAGGGTTAGCATCAGGACAACTAGGGTTAGCGTCAGGACAACTAGGGTTAGCGTCAGGACAAGTAGGGTTAGCGTCAGGACAACTAGGGTTAGCGTCAGGACAACTAGGGTTAGCGTCAGGACAACTAGGGTTAGCGTCAGGACAACTAGGGTTAGAGTCAGGACAAGTAGGGTAAGCGTCAGGACAAGTCTGGTTAGCGTCAGGACAACTAGGGTTAGCGTCAGGACAACTAGGGTTAGCGTCAGGACAACTAGGGTTAGCGTCAGGACAACTAGGTTTAGCGTCAGGACAACTAGGGTTATCGTCAGGACAATTAGGGTTAGCGTCAGGACAACTAGGGTTAGCATCAGGACAAGTAGGGTTAGCGTCAGGACAACTAGGGTTAGCATCAGGACAAGTAGGGTTAGCGTCAGGACAAGTAGGGTTAGCGTCAGGACAACTAGGGTTAGCATCAGGACAACTAGGGTTAGCTTCAGGACAACTAGGGTTAGCGCCAGGACAACTAGGGTTAGCATCAGGACAACTAGGCTTAGCGTCAGGACAACTAGGGTTAGCGCCAGGACAACTAGGATTAGCGCCAGGACAACTAGGGTTAGCGTCAGTACAACTAGGGTTAGCGTCAGGACAACTAGGGTTAGCGCCAGGACAACTAGGGTTAGCACCAGGACAACTAGGGTTAGCGTCAGGACAACTAGGGTTAGCGCCAGGACAACTAGGGTTAGCGCCAGGACAACTAGGGTTAGCGTCAGGACAACTAGGGTTAGCGCCAGGACAACTAGGGTTAGCGCCAGGACAACTAGGGTTAGCGCCAGGACAACTAGGGTTAGCGCCAGGACAACTAGGGTTAGCGTCAGGACAACTAGGGTTAGCATCAGGACAACTAGGGTTAGCGTCAGGACAACTAGGGTTAGCGTCAGGACAACTAGGGTTAGCGTCTGGACAACTAGGGTTAGCGTCAGGACAACTAGGCTTAGCGTCAGGACAACTAGGGTTAGCGTCAGGACAACTAGGGTTAGCGTCAGGACAACTAGGGTTAGCGTCAGGACAACTAGGGTTAGCGTCAGGACAACTAGGGTTAGCGTCAGGACAACTAGGGTTAGCGCCAGGACAACTAGGGTTAGCGTCAGGACAACTAGGGTTAGCGTCAGGACAACTAGGGTTTGCGCCAGGACAACTAGGGTTAGCGTCAGGACAACTAGGGTTAGCGTCAGGACAACTAGGGTTAGCGTCAGGACAACTAGGGTTAGCGTCAGGACAACTAGGGTTAGCTTCAGGACAACTAAGGTGAGCGTCAGGACAACTAGGGTTAGCGACAGGACAAGTAGGGTAAGCGTCAGGACAACTAGGGTTAGCGTCAGGACAACTAGGGTTAGCGTCAGGACAAGTAGGGTTAGCGTCAGGACAACTAGGGTTAGCGTCAGGACAACTAGGGTTAGCGTCAGGACAACTAGGGTTAGCATCAGGACAACTAGGGTTAGCGTCAGGACAACTAGGGTTAGCGTCAGGACAACTAGGGTTAGCGTCAAGACAAGTAGGATTAGCGTCAGGACAACTAGGGTTAGCGTCAGGACAACTAGGGTTAGCGTCAGGACAAGTAGGGTTAGCGTCAGGACAACTAGGGTTAGCGTCAGGACAACTAGGGTTAGCATCAGGACAACTAGGGTTAGCGTCAGGACAAGTAGGGTTAGCGTCAGGACAACTAGGGTTAGCGTCAGGACAACTAGGGTTAGCGTCAGGACAACTAGGGTTAGCGTCAGGACAACTAGGGTTAGCATCAGGACAACTAGGGTTAGCGTCAGGACAAGTAGGGTTAGCGTCAGGACAAGTAGGGTTAGCGTCAGGACAACTAGGGTTAGCGTCAGGACAACTAGGGTTAGCGTCAGGACAATTAGGGTTAGCGTCAGGACAACTAGGGTTAGCTTCAGGACAACTAAGGTGAGCGTCAGGACAACTAGGGTTAGCGACAGGACAAGTAGGGTAAGCGTCAGGACAACTAGGGTTAGCGTCAGGACAACTAGGGTTAGCGTCAGGACAAGTAGGGTTAGCGTCAGGACAACTAGGGTTAGAGTCAGGACAACTAGGGTTAGCGTCAGGACAACTAGGGTTAGCATCAGGACAACTAGGGTTAGCGTCAGGACAACTAGGGTTAGCGTCAGGACAACTAGGGTTAGCGTCAAGACAAGTAGGATTAGCGTCAGGACAACTAGGGTTAGCGTCAGGACAACTAGGGTTAGCGTCAGGACAAGTAGGGTTAGCGTCAGGACAACTAGGGTTAGCGTCAGGACAACTAGGGTTAGCGTCAGGACAACTAGGGTTAGCGTCAGGACAAGTAGGGTTAGCGTCAGGACAACTAGGGTTAGCGTCAGGACAACTAGGGTTAGCGTCAGGACAACTAGGGTTAGCGTCATGACAACTAGGGTTAGCGTCAGGACAACTAGGGTTAGCGTCAGGACAAGTAGGGTTAGCGTCAGGACAAGTAGGGTTAGCGTCAGGACAACTAGGGTTAGCGTCAGGACAACTAGGGTTAGCGTCAGGACAATTAGGGTTAGCGTCAGGACAACTAGGGTTAGCGCCAGGACAACTAGGCTTAGCGTCAGGACAACTAGGCTTAGCGTCAGGACAACTAGGTTTAGCGCCAGGACAACTAGGGTTAGCGCCAGGACAACCAGGGTTAGCGTCAGGACAACCAGGGTTAGCGTCAGGACAACTAGGGTTAGCGCCAGGACAACTAGGGTTAGCGCCAGGACAACTAGGGTAAGCGTCAGGACAACTAGGGTTAGCGCCAGGACAACTGGGGTTAGCGTCAGGACAACTAGGGTTAGCGCCAGGACAACTAGGGTTGGCGCCAGGACAACTAGGGTTAGCGTCAGGACAACTAGGGTTAGCGTCAGGACAACTAGGGTTAGCGTCTGGACAACTAGGCTTAGCGTCAGGACAACTAGGCTTAGCGTCAGGACAACTAGGGTTAGCGTCAGGACAACTAGGGTTAGCGTCAGGACAACTAGGGTTAGCGCCAGGACAACTAGGGTTAGCGCCAGGACAACTAGGGTTAGCGCCAGGACAACTAGGGTTAGCGCCAGGACAACTAGGGTTAGCGCCAGGACAACTAGGGTTAGCGTCACGACAACTAGGGTTAGCGTCAGGACAACTAGGGTTAGCGTCAGGACAACTAGGGTTAGCGTCAGGACAAGTAGGGTTAGCGTCAGGACAACTAGGGTTAGCGCCAGGACAACTAGGGTTAGCGCCAGGACAACTAGGGTTAGCGCCAGGACAACTAGGGTTAGCGTCAGGACAACTAGGGTTAGCGCCAGGACAACTAGGGTTAGCGCCAGGACAACTAGGGTTAGCGCCAGGACACCTAGGGTTAGCGTCAGGACAACTAGGGTTAGCGTCAGGACAACTATGGTTAGCATCAGGACAACTAGGGTTAGCGTCAGGACAACTAGGGTTAGCGTCAGGACAACTAGGGTTAGCGTCTGGACAACTAGGGTTAGCGTCAGGACAACTAGGCTTAGCGTCAGGACAATTAGGGTTAGCGTCAGGACAACTAGGGTTAGCGTCAGGACAACTAGGGTTAGCGTCAGGACAACTAGGGTTAGCGTCAGGACAACTAGGGTTAGCGTCTGGACAACTAGGGTTAGCGTCAGGACAACTAGGCTTAGCGTCAGGACAACTAGGGTTAGCGCCAGGACAACTAGGGTTAGCGTCAGGACAACTAGGGTTAGCGCCAGGTCAACTAGGGTTAGCGTCAGGACAACTAGGGTTAGCGTCAGGACAACTAAGGTGAGCGTCAGGACAACTAGGGTTAGCTTCAGGACAAGTAGGGTAAGCGTCAGGACAACTAGGGTTAGCGTCAGGACAACTAGGGTTAGCGTCAGGACAAGTAGGGTTAGCGTCAGGACAACTAGGGTTAGCGTCAGGACAACTAGGGTTAGCGTCAGGACAACTAGGGTTAGCATCAGGACAACTAGGGTTAGCGTCAGGACAACTAGGGTTAGCGTCAGGACAACTAGGGTTAGCGTCAAGACAAGTAGGATTAGCGTCAGGACAACTAGGGTTAGCGTCAGGACAACTAGGGTTAGCGTCAGGACAAGTAGGGTTAGCGTCAGGACAACTAGGGTTAGCGTCAGGACAACTAGGGTTAGCGTCAGGACAACTAGGGTTAGCGTCAGGACAAGTAGGGTTAGCGTCAGGACAACTAGGGTTAGCGTCAGGACAACTAGGGTTAGCGTCAGGACAACTAGGGTTAGCGTAAGGACAACTAGGGTTAGCGTCAGGACAACTAGGGTTAGCGTCAGGACAAGTAGGGTTAGCGTCAGGACAAGTAGGGTTAGCGTCAGGACAAGTAGGGTTAGCGTCAGGACAACTAGGGTTAGCGTCAGGACAACTAGGGTTAGCGTCAGGACAATTAGGGTTAGCGTCAGGACAACTAGGGTTAGCGCCAGGACAACTAGGGTTAGCGTCAGGACAACTAGGCTTAGCGTCAGGACAACTAGGTTTAGCGCCAGGACAACTAGGGTTAGCGCCAGGACAACCAGGGTTAGCGTCAGGACAACCAGGGTTAGCGTCAGGACAACTAGGGTTAGCGCCAGGACAACTAGGGTTAGCGCCAGGACAACTAGGGTAAGCGTCAGGACAACTAGGGTTAGCGCCAAGACAACTAGGGTTAGCGTCAGGACAACTAGGGTTAGCGCCAGGACAACTAGGGTTGGCGCCAGGACAACTAGGGTTAGCGTCAGGACAACTAGGGTTAGCGTCAGGACAACTAGGGTTAGCGTCTGGACAACTAGGCTTAGCGTCAGGACAACTAGGCTTAGCGTCAGGACAACTAGGGTTAGCGTCAGGACAACTAGGGTTAGCGCCAGGACAACTAGGGTTAGCGCCAGGACAACTAGGGTTAGCGCCAGGACAACTAGGGTTAGCGCCAGGACAACTAGGGTTAGCGCCAGGACAACTAGGGTTAGCGTCAGGACAACTAGGGTTAGCGCCAGGTCAACTAGGGTTAGCGTCAGGACAACTAGGGTTAGGGTCAGGACAAGTAGGGTTAGCGTCAGGACAACTAGGGTTAGCGTCAGGACAAGTAGGGTTAGAGTCAGGACAACTAGGCTTAGCGTCAGGACAACTAGGGTTAGCGTCAGGACAACTAGGGTTAGCGTCAGGACAACTAGGGTTAGCGTCAGGACAACTAGGGTTAGCGTCAGGACAACTAGGGTTAGCGCCAGGACAACTAGGGTTAGCGTCTGGACAACTAGGGTTAGCGTCAGGACAACTAGGCTTAGCGTCAGGACAACTAGGGTTAGCGTCAGGACAACTAGGGTTAGCGCCAGGACAACTAGGGTTAGCGCCAGGACAACTAGGGTTAGCGCCAGGACAACTAGGGTTAGCGTCAGGACAACTAGGTTTAGCGCCAGGTCAACTAGGGTTAGCGTCAGGACAACTAGGGTTAGCGTCAGGACAACTAAGGTGAGCGTCAGGACAACTAGGGTTAGCGTCAGGACAAGTAGGGTAAGCGTCAGGACAAGTAGGGTTAGCGTCAGGACAAGTAGGGTTAGCGTCAGGACAAGTAGGGTTAGCGTCAGGACAACTAGGGTTAGCGTCAGGACAACTAGGGTTAGCGTCAGGACAACTAGGGTTAGCGTCAGTACAACTAGGGTTAGCGTCAGGACAACTAGGGTTAGCGTCAGGACAATTAGGGTTAGCGTCAGGACAACTAGGGTTAGCGCCAGGACAACTAGGGTTAGCGTCAGGACAACTAGGCTTAGCGTCAGGACAACTAGGTTTAGCGCCAGGACAACTAGGGTTAGCGCCAGGACAACCAGGGTTAGCGTCAGGACAACCAGGGTTAGCGTCAGGACAACTAGGGTTAGCGCCAGGACAACTAGGGTTAGCGCCAGGACAACTAGGGTAAGCGTCAGGACAACTAGGGTTAGCGCCAAGACAACTAGGGTTAGCGTCAGGACAACTAGGGTTAGCGCCAGGACAACTAGGGTTGGCGCCAGGACAACTAGGGTTAGCGTCAGGACAACTAGGGTTAGCGTCAGGACAACTAGGGTTAGCGTCTGGACAACTAGGCTTAGCGTCAGGACAACTAGGCTTAGCGTCAGGACAACTAGGGTTAGCGTCAGGACAACTAGGGTTAGCGCCAGGACAACTAGGGTTAGCGCCAGGACAACTAGGGTTAGCGCCAGGACAACTAGGGTTAGCGTCACGACAACTAGGGTTAGCGTCAGGACAAGTAGGGTTAGCGTCAGGACAACTAGGGTTAGCGTCTGGACAACTAGGCTTAGCGTCAGGACAACTAGGCTTAGCGTCAGGACAACTAGGGTTAGCGTCAGGACAACTAGGGTTAGCGCCAGGACAACTAGGGTTAGCGCCAGGACAACTAGGGTTAGCGCCAGGACAACTAGGGTTAGCGTCAGGACAACTAGGGTTAGCGCCAGGACAACTAGGGTTAGCGTCAGGACAACTAGGGTTAGCGCCAGGACAACTAGGGTTAGCGCCAGGACAACTAGGGTTAGCGCCAGGACAACTAGGGTTAGCGTCACGACAACTAGGGTTAGCGTCAGGACAAGTAGGGTTAGCGTCAGGACAACTAGGGTTAGCGTCAGGACAAGTAGGGTTAGCGTCAGGACAACTAGGGTTAGAGTCAGGACAAGTAGGTTTAGCGTCAGGACAAATAGGGTTAGCGTCAGGACAACTAGGGTTAGCGTCAGGACAACTAGGGTTAGCGTCAGGACAAGTAGGGTTAGCGTCAGGACAAGTCTGGTTAGCGTCAGGACAACTAGGGTTAGCGCCAGGACAACTAGGGTTAGCGTCAGGACAACTAGGGTTAGCGCCAGGACAACTAGGGTTAGCGCCAGGACAACTAGGGTTAGCGTCAGGACAACTAGGGTTAGCGCCAGGACAACTAGGGTTAGCGCCAGGACAACTAGGGTTAGCGCCAGGACACCTAGGGTTAGCGTCAGGACAACTAGGGTTAGCGTCAGGACAACTAGGGTTAGCGTCAGGACAACTAGGGTTAGCGTCAGGACAACTAGGGTTAGCGTCTGGACAACTAGGGTTAGCGTCAGGACAACTAGGCTTAGCGTCAGGACAACTAGGGTTAGCGTCAGGACAACTAGGGTTAGCGTCAGGACAACTAGGGTTAGCGTCAGGACAACTAGGGTTAGCGTCAGGACAACTAGGGTTAGCGCCAGGACAACTAGGGTTAGCGCCAGGACAACTAGGGTTAGCGCCAGGACAACTAGGGTTAGCGTCACGACAACTAGGGTTAGCGTCAGGACAAGTAGGGTTAGCGTCAGGACAACTAGGGTTAGCGTCAGGACAAGTAGGGTTAGCGTCAGGACAACTAGGGTTAGAGTCAGGACAAGTAGGTTTAGCGTCAGGACAAATAGGGTTAGCGTCAGGACAACTAGGGTTAGCGTCAGGACAACTAGGGTTAGCGTCAGGACAAGTAGGGTTAGCGTCAGGACAAGTCTGGTTAGCGTCAGGACAACTAGGGTTAGCGCCAGGACAACTAGGGTTAGCGTCAGGACAACTAGGGTTAGCGCCAGGACAACTAGGGTTAGCGCCAGGACAACTAGGGTTAGCGTCAGGACAACTAGGGTTAGCGCCAGGACAACTAGGGTTAGCGCCAGGACAACTAGGGTTAGCGCCAGGACACCTAGGGTTAGCGTCAGGACAACTAGGGTTAGCGTCAGGACAACTAGGGTTAGCGTCAGGACAACTAGGGTTAGCGTCAGGACAACTAGGGTTAGCGTCTGGACAACTAGGGTTAGCGTCAGGACAACTAGGCTTAGCGTCAGGACAACTAGGGTTAGCGTCAGGACAACTAGGGTTAGCGTCAGGACAACTAGGGTTAGCGTCAGGACAACTAGGGTTAGCGTCAGGACAACTAGGGTTAGCGCCAGGACAACTAGGGTTAGCGCCAGGACAACTAGGGTTAGCGCCAGGACAACTAGGGTTAGCGTCAGGACAACTAGGGTTAGCGCCAGGTCAACTAGGGTTAGCGTCAGGACAACTAGGGGTAGCGTCAGGACAACTAGGGTTAGCGTCAGGACAACTAGGGTTAGCGTCAGGACAAGTAGGGTTAGCGTCAGGACAACTAGGGTTAGCGTCAGGACAACTAGGGTTAGCGTCAGGACAACTAGGGTTAGCGTCAGTACAACTAGGGTTAGCGTCAGGACAACTAGGGTTAGCGTCAGGACAATTAGGGTTAGCGTCAGGACAACTAGGGTTAGCGCCAGGACAACTAGGGTTAGCGTCAGGACAACTAGGCTTAGCGTCAGGACAACTAGGTTTAGCGCCAGGACAACTAGGGTTAGCGCCAGGACAACCAGGGTTAGCGTCAGGACAACCAGGGTTAGCGTCAGGACAACTAGGGTTAGCGCCAGGACAACTAGGGTTAGCGCCAGGACAACTAGGGTAAGCGTCAGGACAACTAGGGTTAGCGCCAAGACAACTAGGGTTAGCGTCAGGACAACTAGGGTTAGCGCCAGGACAACTAGGGTTGGCGCCAGGACAACTAGGGTTAGCGTCAGGACAACTAGGGTTAGCGTCAGGACAACTAGGGTTAGCGTCTGGACAACTAAGCTTAGCGTCAGGACAACTAGGCTTAGCGTCAGGACAACTAGGGTTAGCGTCAGGACAACTAGGGTTAGCGCCAGGACAACTAGGGTTAGCGCCAGGACAACTAGGGTTAGCGCCAGGACAACTAGGGTTAGCGTCACGACAACTAGGGTTAGCGTCAGGACAAGTAGGGTTAGCGTCAGGACAACTAGGGTTAGCGTCTGGACAACTAGGCTTAGCGTCAGGACAACTAGGCTTAGCGTCAGGACAACTAGGGTTAGCGTCAGGACAACTAGGGTTAGCGCCAGGACAACTAGGGTTAGCGCCAGGACAACTAGGGTTAGCGCCAGGACAACTAGGGTTAGCGTCAGGACAACTAGGGTTAGCGCCAGGACAACTAGGGTTAGCGTCAGGACAACTAGGGTTAGCGCCAGGACAACTAGGGTTAGCGCCAGGACAACTAGGGTTAGCGCCAGGACAACTAGGGTTAGCGTCACGACAACTAGGGTTAGCGTCAGGACAAGTAGGGTTAGCGTCAGGACAACTAGGGTTAGCGTCAGGACAAGTAGGGTTAGCGTCAGGACAACTAGGGTTAGAGTCAGGACAAGTAGGTTTAGCGTCAGGACAAATAGGGTTAGCGTCAGGACAACTAGGGTTAGCGTCAGGACAACTAGGGTTAGCGTCAGGACAAGTAGGGTTAGCGTCAGGACAAGTCTGGTTAGCGTCAGGACAACTAGGGTTAGCGCCAGGACAACTAGGGTTAGCGTCAGGACAACTAGGGTTAGCGCCAGGACAACTAGGGTTAGCGCCAGGACAACTAGGGTTAGCGTCAGGACAACTAGGGTTAGCGCCAGGACAACTAGGGTTAGCGCCAGGACAACTAGGGTTAGCGCCAGGACACCTAGGGTTAGCGTCAGGACAACTAGGGTTAGCGTCAGGACAACTAGGGTTAGCGTCAGGACAACTAGGGTTAGCGTCAGGACAACTAGGGTTAGCGTCTGGACAACTAGGGTTAGCGTCAGGACAACTAGGCTTAGCGTCAGGACAACTAGGGTTAGCGTCAGGACAACTAGGGTTAGCGTCAGGACAACTAGGGTTAGCGTCAGGACAACTAGGGTTAGCGTCAGGACAACTAGGGTTAGCGCCAGGACAACTAGGGTTAGCGCCAGGACAACTAGGGTTAGCGCCAGGACAACTAGGGTTAGCGTCACGACAACTAGGGTTAGCGTCAGGACAAGTAGGGTTAGCGTCAGGACAACTAGGGTTAGCGTCAGGACAAGTAGGGTTAGCGTCAGGACAACTAGGGTTAGAGTCAGGACAAGTAGGTTTAGCGTCAGGACAAATAGGGTTAGCGTCAGGACAACTAGGGTTAGCGTCAGGACAACTAGGGTTAGCGTCAGGACAAGTAGGGTTAGCGTCAGGACAAGTCTGGTTAGCGTCAGGACAACTAGGGTTAGCGCCAGGACAACTAGGGTTAGCGTCAGGACAACTAGGGTTAGCGCCAGGACAACTAGGGTTAGCGCCAGGACAACTAGGGTTAGCGTCAGGACAACTAGGGTTAGCGCCAGGACAACTAGGGTTAGCGCCAGGACAACTAGGGTTAGCGCCAGGACACCTAGGGTTAGCGTCAGGACAACTAGGGTTAGCGTCAGGACAACTAGGGTTAGCGTCAGGACAACTAGGGTTAGCGTCAGGACAACTAGGGTTAGCGTCTGGACAACTAGGGTTAGCGTCAGGACAACTAGGCTTAGCGTCAGGACAACTAGGGTTAGCGTCAGGACAACTAGGGTTAGCGTCAGGACAACTAGGGTTAGCGTCAGGACAACTAGGGTTAGCGTCAGGACAACTAGGGTTAGCGCCAGGACAACTAGGGTTAGCGCCAGGACAACTAGGGTTAGCGCCAGGACAACTAGGGTTAGCGTCAGGACAACTAGGGTTAGCGCCAGGTCAACTAGGGTTAGCGTCAGGACAACTAGGGTTAGCGTCAGGACAACTAGGGTTAGCGTCAGGACAACTAGGGTTAGCGTCAGGACAAGTAGGGTTAGCGTCAGGACAACTAGGGTTAGTGTCAGGACAAGTAGGGTTAGAGTCAGGACAACTAGGCTTAGCGTCAGGACAACTAGGGTTAGCGTCAGGACAACTAGGGTTAGCGTCAGGACAACTAGGGTTAGCGTCAGGACAACTAGGGTTAGCGTCAGGACAACTAGGGTTAGCGCCAGGACAACTAGGGTTAGCGTCTGGACAACTAGGGTTAGCGTCAGGACAACTAGGCTTAGCGTCAGGACAACTAGGGTTAGCGTCAGGACAACTAGGGTTAGCGCCAGGACAACTAGGGTTAGCGCCAGGACAACTAGGGTTAGCGCCAGGACAACTAGGGTTAGCGTCAGGACAACTAGGGTTAGCGCCAGGTCAACTAGGGTTAGCGTCAAGACAAGTAGGATTAGCGTCAGGACAACTAGGGTTAGCGTCAGGACAACTAGGGTTAGCGTCAGGACAAGTAGGGTTAGCGTCAGGACAACTAGGGTTAGCGTCAGGACAACTAGGGTTAGCGTCAGGACAACTAGGGTTAGCGTCAGGACAAGTAGGGTTAGCGTCAGGACAAGTAGGGTTAGCGTCAGGACAACTAGGTTTAGCGTCAGGACAACTAGGGTTAGCGTCAGGACAACTAGGGTTAGCGTCAGGACAACTAGGGTTAGTGTAAGGACAACTAGGGTTAGCGTCAGGACAACTAGGGTTAGCGTCAGGACAAGTAGGGTTAGCGTCAGGACAAGTAGGGTTAGCGTCAGGACAACTAGGGTTAGCGTCAGGACAACTAGGGTTAGCGTCAGGACAATTAGGGTTAGCGTCAGGACAACTAGGGTTAGCGCCAGGACAACTAGGGTTAGCGTCAGGACAACTAGGCTTAGCGTCAGGACAACTAGGTTTAGCGCCAGGACAACTAGGGTTAGCGCCAGGACAACCAGGGTTAGCGTCAGGACAACCAGGGTTAGCGTCAGGACAACCAGGGTTAGCGTCAGGACAACTAGGATTAGCGCCAGGACAACTAGGGTTAGCGCCAGGACAACTAGGGTAAGCGTCAGGACAACTAGGGTTAGCGCCAAGACAACTAGGGTTAGCGTCAGGACAACTAGGGTTAGCGCCAGGACAACTAGGGTTGGCGCCAGGACAACTAGGGTTAGCGTCAGGACAACTAGGGTTAGCGTCAGGACAACTAGGGTTAGCGTCAGGACAACTAGGGTTAGCGTCTGGACAACTAGGCTTAGCGTCAGGACAACTAGGCTTAGCATCAGGACAACTAGGGTTAGCGTCAAGACAACTAGGGTTAGCGCCAGGACAACTAGGGTTAGCGCCAGGACAACTAGGGTTAGCGCCAGGACAACTAGGGTTAGCGCCAGGACAACTAGGGTTAGCGTCACGACAACTAGGGTTAGCGTCAGGACAAGTAGGGTTAGCGTCAGGACAACTAGGGTTAGCGTCAGGACAAGTAGGGTTAGCGTCAGGACAACTAGGGTTAGAGTCAGGACAAGTAGGTTTAGCGTCAGGACAAATAGGGTTAGCGTCAGGACAACTAGGGTTAGCGTCAGGACAACTAGGGTTAGCGTCAGGACAAGTAGGGTTAGCGTCAGGACAAGTCTGGTTAGCGTCAGGACAACTAGGGTTAGCGCCAGGACAACTAGGGTTAGCGTCAGGACAACTAGGGTTAGCGCCAGGACAACTAGGGTTAGCGCCAGGACAACTAGGGTTAGCGCCAGGACAACTAGGGTTAGCGTCAGGACAACTAGGGTTAGCGCCAGGACAACTAGGGTTAGCGCCAGGACACCTAGGGTTAGCGTCAGGACAACTAGGGTTAGCGTCAGGACAACTAGGGTTAGCATCAGGACAACTAGGGTTAGCGTCAGGACAACTAGGGTTAGCGTCAGGACAACTAGGGTTAGCGTCTGGACAACTAGGGTTAGCGTCAGGACAACTAGGCTTAGCGTCAGGACAACTAGGGTTAGCGTCAGGACAACTAGGGTTAGCGTCAGGACAACTAGGGTTAGCGTCAGGACAACTAGGGTTAGCGCCAGGACAACTAGGGTTAGCGCCAGGACAACTAGGGTTAGCGCCAGGACAACTAGGGTTAGCGTCAGGACAACTAGGGTTAGCGCCAGGTCAACTAGGGTTAGCGTCAGGACAACTAGGGTTAGCGTCAGGACAACTAGGGTTAGCGTCAGGACAACTAGGGTTAGCGTCAGGACAAGTAGGGTTAGCGTCAGGACAACTAGGGTTAGTGTCAGGACAAGTAGGGTTAGAGTCAGGACAACTAGGGTTAGCGTCAGGACAACTAGGGTTAGCGTCAGGACAACTAGGGTTAGCGTCAGGACAACTAGGGTTAGCGTCAGGACAAGTAGGGTTAGCGTCAGGACAACTAGGGTTAGCGTCAGGACAAGTAGGGTTAGAGTCAGGACAACTAGGGTTAGCGTCAGGACAACTAGGGTTAGCGTCAGGACAACTAGGGTTAGCGTCAGGACAACTAGGGTTAGCGTCAGGACAAGTAGGGTTAGCGTCAGGACAAGTAGGGTTAGCGTCAGGACAAGTAGGGTTAGCGTCAGGACAACTAGGGTTAGCGTCAGGACAACTAGGGTTAGCGTCAGGACAACTAGGGTTAGCGTCAGGACAACTAGGGTTAGCGTCAGGACAACTAGAGTTAGTGTCAGGACAACTAGGGTTAGCGTCAGGACAAGTAGGGTTAGCGTCAGGACAACTAGGGTTAGCGTCAGGACAACTAGGGTTAGCGTCAGGACAAGTAGGGTTAGCGTCAGGACAACTAGGGTTAGCGTCAGGACAACTAGGGTTAGCGTCAGGACAACTAGGGTTAGCATCAGGACAACTATTGTTAGCGTCAGGACAATTAGGGTTAGCGTCAGGACAACTAGGGTTAGCGTCAGGACAACTAGGTTTAGCGCCAGGACAACTAGGGTTAGCGCCACGACAACCAGGGTTAGCGTCAGGACAACCAGGGTTAGCGTCAGGACAACTAGGGTTAGCGCCAGGACAACTAAGGTTAGCGCCAGGACAACTAGGGTAAGCGTCAGGACAACTAGGGTTAGCGCCAGGACAACTAGGGTTAGCGTCAGGACAACTAGGGTTAGCGCCAGGACAACTAGGGTTGGCGCCAGGACAACTAGGGTTAGCGTCAGGACAACTAGGGTTAGCGTCAGGACAACTAGGGTTAGCGTCTGGACAACTAGGCTTAGCGTCAGGACAACTAGGCTTAGCATCAGGACAACTAGGGTTAGCGTCAGGACAACTAGGGTTAGCGTCAGGACAACTAGGGTTAGCGCCAGGACAACTAGGGTTAGCGCCAGGACAACTAGGGTTAGCGCCAGGACAACTAGGGTTAGCGCCAGGACAACTAGGGTTAGCGTCACGACAACTAGGGTTAGCGTCAGGACAAGTAGGGTTAGCGTCAGGACAACTAGGGTTAGCGTCAGGACAAGTAGGGTTAGCGTCAGGACAACTAGGGTTAGCGTCAGGACAAGTAGGGTTAGCGTCAGGACAAGTAGGGTTAGCGTCAGGACAATTAGGGTTAGCGTCAGGACAAGTAGGTTTAGCGTCAGGACAACTAGGGTTAGCGTCAGGACAACTAGGGTTAGCGTCAGGACAAGTAGGGTTAGCGTCAGGACAACTAGGGTTAGAGTCAGGACAAGTAGGTTTAGCGTCAGGACAAATAGGGTTAGCGTCAGGACAACTAGGGTTAGCATCAGGACAACTAGGGTTAGCGTCAGGACAAGTAGGGTTAGCGTCAGGACAAGTCTGGTTAGCGTCAGGACAACTAGGGTTAGCGCCAGGACAACTAGGGTTAGCGTCAGGACAACTAGGGTTAGCGTCAGGACAACTAGGGTTAGCGTCAGGACAAGTAGGGTTAGCGTCAGGACAACTAGGGTTAGAGTCAGGACAAGTAGGTTTAGCGTCAGGACAAATAGGGTTAGCGTCAGGACAACTAGGGTTAGCGTCAGGACAACTAGGGTTAGCGTCAGGACAAGTAGGGTTAGCGTCAGGACAAGTCTGGTTAGCGTCAGGACAACTAGGGTTAGCGCCAGGACAACTAGGGTTAGCGTCAGGACAACTAGGGTTAGCGCCAGGACAACTAGGGTTAGCGCCAGGACAACTAGGGTTAGTGCCAGGACAACTAGGGTTAGCGTCAGGACAACTAGGGTTAGCGCCAGGACAACTAGGGTTAGCGCCAGGACAACTAGGGTTAGCGCCAGGACACCTAGGGTTAGCGTCAGGACAACTAGGGTTAGCGTCAGGACAACTAGGGTTAGCATCAGGACAACTAGGGTTAGCGTCAGGACAACTAGGGTTAGCGTCAGGACAACTAGGGTTAGCGTCTGGACAACTAGGGTTAGCGTCAGGACAACTAGGCTTAGCGTCAGGACAACTAGGGTTAGCGTCAGGACAACTAGGGTTAGCGTCAGGACAACTAGGGTTAGCGTCAGGACAACTAGGGTTAGCGTCAGGACAACTAGGGTTAGCGCCAGGACAACTAGGGTTAGCGCCAGGACAACTAGGGTTAGCGCCAGGACAACTAGGGTTAGCGTCAGGACAACTAGGGTTAGCGCCAGGTCAACTAGGGTTAGCGTCAGGACAACTAGGGTTAGCGTCAGGACAACTAGGGTTAGCGTCAGGACAAATAGGGTTAGCGTCAGGACAAGTAGGGTTAGCGTCAGGACAACTAGGGTTAGCGTCAGGACAAGTAGGGTTAGAGTCAGGACAACTAGGGTTAGCGTCAGGACAACTAGGGTTAGCGTCAGGACAACTAGGGTTAGCATCAGGACAACTAGGGTTAGCGTCAGGACAACTAGGGTTAGCGTCAGGACAAGTAGGGTTAGCGTCAGGACAAGTAGGGTTAGCGTCAGGACAAGTAGGGTTAGCGTCAGGACAACTAGGGTTAGCGTCAGGACAACTAGGGTTAGCGTCAGGACAACTAGGGTTAGCGTCAGGACAACTAGGGTTAGCGTCAGGACAACTAGAGTTAGTGTCAGGACAACTAGGGTTAGCGTCAGGACAAGTAGGGTTAGCGTCAGGACAACTAGGGTTAGCGTCAGGACAACTAGGGTTAGCGTCAGGACAAGTAGGGTTAGCGTCAGGACAACTAGGGTTAGCGTCAGGACAACTAGGGTTAGCGTCAGGACAACTAGGGTTAGCATCAGGACAACTATTGTTAGCGTCAGGACAATTAGGGTTAGCGTCAGGACAAGTAGGGTTAGCGTCAGGACAACTAGGGTTAGCGTCAGGACAACTAGGGTTAGCGTCAGGACAAGTAGGGTTAGCGTCAGGACAACTAGGGTTAGCGTCAGGACAAGTAGGGTTAGCGTCAGGACAACTAGCGTTAGCATCAGGACAACTAGGGTTAGCGTCAGGACAAGTAGGGTTAGAGTCAGGACAAGTAGGGTTAGCGTCAGGACAACTTGGGTTAGCGTCAGGACAACTAGGGTTAGCGTCAGGACAACTAGAGTTAGCGTCAGGACAAGTAGGGTTAGCATCAGGACAACTAGGGTTAGCGTCAGGACAACTAGGATTAGCGTCAGGACAAGTAGGGTTAGCGTCAGGACAACTAGGGTTAGCGTCAGGACAACTAGGGTTAGCGTCAGGACAAGTAGGGTTAGCGTCAGGACAACTAGGGTTAGCGTCAGGACAAGTAGGGTTAGCGTCAGGACAACTAGGGTTAGCGTCAGGACAACTAGGGTTAGCGTCAGGACAACTAGGGTTAGCGTCAGGACAACTATTGTTAGCGTCAGGACAAATAGGGTTAGCGTCAGGACAAGTAGGGTTAGCGTCAGGACAACTAGGGTTAGCGTCAGGACAACTAGGGTTAGCGTCAGGACAAGTAGGGTTAGCGTCAGGACAACTAGGGTTAGCATCAGGACAACTAGGGTTAGCGTCAGGACAACTAGGGTTAGCGTCAGGACAACTAGGGTTAGCATCAGGACAACTAGGGTTAGCGTCAGGACAACTAGGGTTAGCGTCAGGACAAGTAGGGTTAGCGTCAGGACAACTAGGGTTAGCATCAGGACAACTAGGGTTAGCGTCAGGACAACTAGGGTTAGCGTCAGGACAAGTAGGGTTAGCGTCAGGACAACTAGGGTTAGCGTCAGGACAACTAGGGTTAGCGTCAGGACAACTAGGGTTAGCGTCAGGACAAGTAGGGTTAGCGTCAGGACAACTAGGGTTAGCGTCAGGACAACTAGGGTTAGCCTCAGGACATCTAGGGTTAGCGTCAGGACAAGTAGGGTTAGCGTCAGGACAAGTAGGGTTAGCGTCAGGACAAGTAGGGTTAGCGTCAGGACAAGTAGGGTTAGCTTCAGGACAACTAGGGTTAGCGTCAGGACAAGTAGGGTTAGCGTCAGGACAACTAGGGTTAGCGTCAGGACAACTAGGGTTAGCGTCAGGACAACTAGGGTTAGCGTCAGGACAACTAGGGTTAGCGTCAGAACAACTAGGGTTAGCATCAGGATAACTAGGGTTAGCGTCAGGACAACTAGGGTTAGCGTCAGGACAACTAGGGTTAGCCTCAGGACAACTAGGGTTAGCCTCAGGACAACTAGGGTTAGCGTCAGGACAACTAGGGTTAGCGTCAGGACAACTAGGGTTAGCGTCAGGACAAGTAGGGTTAGCGTCAGGACAACTAGGGTTAGCATCAGGACAAGTAGGGTTAGCGTCAGGACAAGTAGGGTTAGCGTCAGGACTAGTGTTGAGCCACCCCCGTAGTGTTCGAGTTCGGTTCGGTTCGTCGAACACCCGTGTGTTCGCCGAACTGTTCGTCGAACTGTTCGTCGAACACCTTCGAACACCGTTAAAACCAATGGCAGGCAAACAAAAACACATAGAAACACATAGAAAACACGTTCAAAGGTGTCCAAAAGCTGACAAACTGCTCAGAAGACATAACTAACACATGGAAACGTGACAAGTACATATAGTCATGCGAAAATAAAAGAGGTGGAGGAGTAAAAAAAGGGGGAGACACAGATATAGGCATGTCATGCCCTTCTAAAATCCAAAAAGTGAGAAGCCGACACGGCCAGTCCGCTCCTGCCCGTGCCACCTCCGTGTCGCCGGGTTTGTGCCAGAGCCGCGGTGAACCCTGATGGCCAGCCCCCCTCTCCCAATACTGGTGCCTGTCCGCTGGTGGGTCAAGCGAGCCCCCCTGTGGTGGAGGCAGCTCTAAGCTTTTTAATTTAAATTGTCTCTCTAATTTGAATGAATACACTTTAAATCCATTTACAAGGATCTATTGGAGGGCAAGTCTCATGCCAGCAGCCGCGTAATTCCAGCTCCAGTAGCGTCCACTAAAGCTGCTGCAGTTAAAAAGCTTTTATAAGGATCGAGCTCGGCTGTCCACCGCAAGGCATCCTACTGCCAGTCCCAGCCCCTATGCCTTGGGGTGCCTCCTGATGCTCTTCACTGAGTATCCCATGGTCCCGAAGCATTTCCTTTGAAAAAATTAAGTGTCTAAACTACAGGTGGTGTAGCTTGCTTAACAGCCGGGATAATCCGCTGACTAGCAGACACTGCTACTAGGCACAAAGTATTTCCTGGGCTAGATGCAGTTAAAAATTTGTAATTAGATACTCTCGTTGGATGCTGAGAAAGCATTCCATAGAGTCTCCTGGCACGCCATATATGATTCTCTTAAAAAGCTTGGGGTAGGGGTCTAGGGGACCCTTTTATAGCCAAAATCACGGCCCTGTATCACAATACGTCACCTAGGACTGAAGATAAATTGGAACTGTAGCACCCTGAGGGCTCGGTTGCTACAGAGGTATTGCACCTCACCCAGAGGTGTGATATCTCACTCTCAGGTAAGGATGGAGTGTGGATCAGGACCCGACACCTGCATGCATTACACCACATTGCCGTGGGGCAGGGCAACCAATATGCCTCTGAGATGGGCACGACAGTCCCTGTCCCTGGCTGGAGTGGGGGGAGGGAACACTGAGGAAGGGGAACCCTGTAGTGCAGGAGCAGGGAGGAAGCAGTTCCTGGGTGCATTGAGAAGGGAGTATAAAAGGTGGGCACCATCTTAGTTCAGTGAAGAGAAGTCTGAGCAGAAGTGGCAGGGAGCAGGGGCTCTGCATGAGCTCTGCTCCGGAGGCGGGCCTAGTAACAGAGGCCCAGGCCTGGAAGAGGGAGAAGGAAGGAAGAGGAGCGGAGAAGGCTCCAGGAACGAAGAATGAAGGGATCCCAGGGGTGCGGACGGGCGAGTCGCCACCGCACGCCCGAATCCACCTGCGTGGAGGGGTCAGGCCAAAGGGGGAGACTGGTCCCCGAAACTAGTGGAGGCAGGAAACGACCCTCAGCTAGAAACCGGAGGCTGTGACATTTTATGTGGCGCAGCCCCTCGCTACACCCGCTAGGAAGGCACCACATAGGGTCAGGGAAACTGGCGCCAAGTTTACCAAGAGGAGGCCCGAGGCAGCCGGACAGAAGGGTTGGTAAGAAAGGCCAGACAAAGGACACACAAAGGGGGTCCTGTGAAGCGCTCCAAAGTTATCTGGGAGTTGTCTGAGCCCCTCACCTGGTGAGCACAGTACGACGTGGGCAGCCGTTACCTGCAGACGTGGTCTGGATAATAAGAACTGTGAGTAAAGGCCCTGGACTGCATCACTGACTCCGTGTCGTTACTGCTGCTGCCCTGCACCATCACCCCCATCCTCCGCATACACTGCCCTGAGGCTATATTCCTCCCGTGGGGAGTTATGCTACGCTCTGCTGCACCCACAACACCAGCCTCAGCGGTCTGCCCTGCAGCGGCGGTTCACTCTGACCGCAATCCACGGGTGGCGTAGTCGGACATTTAAACATCAAAACCACATAAATAGTTCCGCCACTGGTTTGACCACCCTGAGCCACGGAACCGGGTCGCCGCCACGAAGACTACAACCACCAGCATCCACCAAAAAGGGTCCGGCTCCGGGTGTCCCAAGGCCCAGGGAGTGCATCAGAACATTTTCATCACCTTTCACAATCACCAATGGGACAAGGCAGGGATGTCCTCTGTCCCCTCTCTTATACATCCTAGTGACGGAGCACCTGCTCTCATCAATTCGCCATAACTCCAATATTAGGTGGATTGAGGTGGGAGGCACCGAGTACAAGTGCTCTCTATTTGCTGATGATGTCCTAGTATATATCACTCAATCACATATATCCATCCATGCTGTTATGGCTGAAATAGATCACTTTGTTACATGGTCAAATTTTAAAATCAATGCAGCGAAGTCTGAGGCCCTCGATGTCTCCCTCCCCAAATCCATATAGGATTCCATCCAGTCCAACTTTCCCTTTGCCTGGCCCTCACAGGGTATCAAATACTTAGGAATTCCTATTCATAGAGACCTCTCCCATCTATGTTATCTTAATTTTGGGCCCTTTATTGAACAACTCCATACAGACCACGGTTGGCAAGTTAGAACTGTAAGATTCACTACGTGAACCACTGGTGTTTTGTGGAAAAGCACATGTACACTGCGTTCCAAATTATTATGCAAAAAGTGTTTAGGAGTGATAAGGGAAGAATTTTATTTGTTTGTCAGTTAAACTCATTGATGGTGATGTGTGTCAGGGCTCTTTATATCACTGTAAGCAATTGCAGACACCTGTGCTAATTAGTTTGGCAGGTGTGTCCAATGAAAGGCAAGACTACTTAAGAAGGCTGTCTCACATTATTAAGCAGCCTACATTTTCTGCCAAAATGGGAAAGAAAAAGGATGTGTCGGCTGCTGAGAAGCAACAAATTGTGGAGTGTTTAGGTCAAGGCATGACTACAATAAACATTGTGCGATGATCAGGATGAAGTGTCTTGGCAATCAAGAAGTATGTAGCTGATTCACAGTACACACGTGTGCGTGCTGATAAGGGCAAATTGAGGACTCTTTCCTACAGGCAATTACGTCAGGTTGAAAGAGCAGCGGCAAAAAAGCCTTGTCATAGCAGCAGACAAGTTTTTGAAGCTGCTTGTGCCTCCAACGTCCACCGAACAACAAGATGCAGGGTCCTTCAGAGGTTTGCAGCTGTGCATACGCCATCCTGTCGACCTCCTCTATCCACTTCACACAAGCAGAAACTGCTCCAGTGGGCCAAACATTACATGAAGACTGATTTCAAAACTGTTTTGTTCACGGATGAGTGCCGTGCAGCGCTCGATGGTCCAGATGGATGGAGTGGAGGATGGCTGGTTGATGGACACCCCACGCAAACACGGCTACAGCGCAAACAAGGAGGAGGTGGAGTAATGTTTTGGGCTGGAATCATGGGGAGAGAGATTGTCGGCCCCTTTAGGATCCCTGAAGGCGCTAAAGATGAACTCCATAATGTATGTGGATTTTCTCAAACAGCACTTCCTGCCATGGTTCAAGAAGAAGAACCGTGTATTTCACAGCAAGATCATTTTTTTGCATGATAATGCACCATCTCATGCTGCACATAAAACATCTGCATCTCTGGCTGATATGGGCATAAAAGGGGACAAACTTATGGTGTGACCCCCATGCTCCCCTGACCTGTACCCCATTCAGAACCTTTGGAGCATCATTAAAAGGAGTCTCTATGATGGCGGGAGGCAGTTCACATCTAAGCAACAGCTCTGGGAGGGTATTCTGTCCTCATGCAAAACAATTGAAGCAGAAACCATCCAAAACCTGACAAATTCAATGGACGAGAGAGTTCAGAAGCTCCTTTCGAACAAGGGGTCCTATCTGAAAATGTAACATCACCTAGAATAAAGTTTTGAGTTGAAAACTGTTTGATTTCAGTTTCTAACAACCTGCTAATGCTTATAATTTCAAAAATGACAATTTTTTTGGTCTTTATTAAAATGAAAAGGTTGATCGAAAAGTTTGGGGGATCTAAGAGTGTGGCAACCCAGTAGTCATGATTACTTCGAATTCTGACAATATGAGGGTCATGCTGCAGGTAGTGCAGCAAGAAGGCACTTATGTGTCTTGCGCATCTTGGAGCCCCAAAATTATTTTCCGGGCTAGATGCAGCTAAAAATTATTATTAATTTTAAATCTGGTGAAGCTTTAGTATAGATGGCCTAATAGGATCAGTGCTGCACACTGTTACAAAGCCCAAATTATTTTCCAGTCAAGATAAAGATAAACATGATTAGTAATTTTAAATCTGGTGGAGCTTATTATAGATGGCCTAATAGAATCAGTGCTGCACACTGCTACAAAGCCCAAATTATTTTCCAGCCAAGATACAGATAAACATGATTAGTAATTTGAAAGCTTAAAACGGTTGGTAGGGTGATTTTAACCAATCATCAAGCTTTTACTCTCCCCAGGATGACACAGGGGTAGAAAAGTCGTTTCGGATCCATGATTTGTTCATCTTTATGAACGTGAGTCTGTCTACATTATCAGTGGAGAGCCGCGTGCGCTTATCTGTCAGCACACCACCAGCAGCGCTGAACACACGTTCAGACAGAACGCTGGCTGCGGGGCATGACAAGATCTCCAAGGCGTAAGTGGCTAGCTCCGGCCATTTATCCAGGTGGGAAGCCCAAAAAGAGCAAGGGTCCAGTGACACAGTCGTGGCTTCAATGTTTACTTGGAGATACTCCTGTACCATCGTCTCTAGGCGTTGACTATGTGTCAGACTTCTTGTCTCCTGTGGCCTTGCAAAGGATGGGCTAAAAAAGTGGTGAAATGATTCCGCAAAATTGATGTTACCAGCAGATACTGTGGTTCTGTTACGGTTTGAGTGCTGAACACTTGACGGTCCCACGGTTGGCAAGTTGGAACTGTGAGATTCACTACGTGCACCACTGGTATTTTGTGGAAAAGCACATGTAAGATTCTGCAACAGTCTTTGCTGATACTCCTGCATGCGTGCATCCCTTTCTATGGCAGGAATAATTTCTGCAAATTTACTTTTGTACCGGGGATCTAACAGTGTGGCAACCCAGTAGTCAGGATTATTTCTAATTCTCACAATTCGATGGTCATGTTGCAGGTAGTGCAGCAAGAAGGCACTGATGTGTGTTGCGCATCCAGGAGCACCAAGTCCCTGTTGTGTTGGTGGCGAGGTAACAATCATGCTTCCTTCCTCTGTCCTCTCCCCCCAACCTCGCACAACAGAAATGTGATCAAGGTCTCCCTCATCTGATGAGTCTTCCATCAGTTCGTCCTCCACTTCTTCCTGGGCTCCTGCACCTTCCTCACTAGTTTGGCTGCTACCATGCACCCTGGTAAAACCATCTCCCCCACCCTCACATGCCTGCCGCCTTGGTGCTGCCGACCGTCTGGACCTTGCAGATGTTAGCCCTTCCGCATACAACTCCTCCTCCTCTACTTCCTCCACCTCCTCTTGTGCCACCACCTGACTCCGAATTCTGTTTAACATGTGCTCCAGCATGTAAATCACCGGAATAGTCATGCTGATAATGGCATCGTCAGCACTAAACATCTTCATCGCCATTTCAAAACTGTGCAGAAGGGTGCATAGGTCCCTGATCTGAGACCACTCCTCCAGCGTGATTTGCCCCACCTCTGAATCTCGTTGGCCCAGGCTATACGTCAGAACGTATTGCACCAGGGCTTGTCGGTGCTGCCACAGTCGCTGCAACATGTGCAGAGTTGAATTCCACCGGGTAGGCACATCGCATTTTAGCCGGTGAAGTGGCAGGCCCAACGACTTCTGTAGAGATGTAAGTCACTGAGCTGCGGGATGCGAACGGCGGAAGTGAGCACACAGCGACCGTGCTCTCTGCAGAAGGCCATCTAGTCTGGGATAGTGGGCTAAAAATTGTGTGTGACATTGCCCCGGCGAAGGGCCGCACCAAGGTTTGCAGCATTGTCGCACACGGCCTTCCCTGGTTTCAGGTCCAGTGGAGACAACCATTCATGAAAATGGTTCTCCAGAGCTGACCACAACTCCTCAGCTGTGTGACTCACATTTCCCAGACATTTCAATGTAAAAACCGCCTGATGACGTTGAGCCCTACTGCCAGCATAGTAAGGAGGTGTGCAGGATCCCTTCTGCGCAGTTAGAAAGCTTGTGGCATGACCAGACAGGCTTTGGGTGCAGGTGGAAGACCGAGAGGAGGTTGAGGAGGCAGAAGCAGTGGAGGAACTTTGACATAAAGAGGATTGACGCACAACTCGTGGGGACGGCAAGACTTGGACAGCAGCCCCTTGTCCTGCTGTCACCATAGTTACCCAGTGCCCAGTCAGCGACATGTAACGCCCCTGTCCATGCCTACTCGTCCAAGTGTCTGTGGTGAAATGCACCCTGTCACACACAGAGTTTCTCAAAGAAGCGGTGATGTTGTGTGCGACATGCTGGTGGAGCGCAGGCACACCTTTCTTTGAGAAGTAGTGCCGACTGGGCATCTGGTACTGGGGCACTGCGACGGACATAAGGTCTCGAAAATCCTCTGTGTCCACCAGGCGGAAAGGCAGCATTTCTGTAGCCAAGAGCTTGCAGATGGTGAAATTCAACCTCTTAGCTTTCTCATGGCTAGGAGGAAATGGTCTTTTACTTGTCCACATCTGAGGGACCGAGGGCTGGCTATTGTGCTTAGACGGGGTTGATAAGGGTGTCCCCGGCAAACTGCCGGTCTGTGAGGAAGATGCAGGCGGACATGTTAGGTTGCCTTGATCCAAAGGTGGTGCTATCGATGTCGGACAGCGCTCAACACCAGCTGGTGTTACCACCTCCAAAGAAAATGATGACCTGCCAATCACGCTGGCTGTTGCGGGTAAAGAGGTGGCAGGTCTGCGCCCCAAAACAGGTGTGACTGCTGTCCCCCCAGTCACAGAGGATGAAGAGGCAGCGGATGCACAAGATATGGCAGACGGTGATTGGCCCGGCCGGCTAGGCCGCATTGTAGCACACTGAGCTTCCCACTGCAACTTATGCTTCATGTCCATGTGCCGGTTCATGCATGAAGTACTCAAACTATGTATTTTTTGGCCTCTACTTAGCTTTTGCTGACAAATGTTACAGATAACACGAGTTGGGTCATCTTTATCGATCTGAAAAAATGCCCAGGCTATGCAAGGCTTAGCACCCATGCGACCTGAAGAGCCACCACGACTTGTGGTGAGAGGCAGAGTTGTGTTTGAGGATGCAGTTGTTGACGTGCTTCCAGTACTACGTCTCTGTCCAGGAAGGCGCAACCTGACCTCGTCGTCACTAGCATCTTCCTCCACCTCCTCTGCTGACCTCATCTCTTGGCTGACTGTGGGTTGACAGTAAGTGGGATCTCCGACCTCATCATCATCACCCTGTGCGTTATCACACCCGTCGTCCTCAGAGCCAACCTGTTCCTGCCCTGACAAAAAACTAAAGTTGTCGCTCCAATCAGGTATTTGAGTCTTATCATCGTCTTCCTCATTGTCTCCACCAACAGGAGTTACAGTTTGGGAATGAGGGTCTACATTATGGTCAGAACCTTCTGCGTCTGGTCCTGGATCCGACTCATAAAGATTCTGGTCATCAGTGCAGATCATTTCCTCGTCTGGATTCACAGAAGCGCTGGAGTCGACCTCTGATTCCCAGGCTATAGTATGAGTAAACAGCTCTGCAGACTCAACCATCTGTTCTACCTCATACTCAGACGGGCAGCTGGAGATTTGGGAGCTGTGAGGAAGCAAGTGCGATTGGGGTGACACCTTTGAGGACTGGAGTATTTGTGATGTTGAAGTTGATGTGGAGGAGAGCCCACTTAAAGGAGCACTTGATATCCGTTGAAGCACCTGCTGTTTTTGTGCCTCATCTGGAATTTGTAGCGATTGGCGTGGCCGTAAGAAAGGGATCTTATCACATTGTCCGCTAAAAGAAGTAGACATTTTAGTTTGGCTGGAAGATGGTCTTTCTTCTGCAGATGTTACTGTTGCTTTAACACCTACCCCACGGACACAACCTTTTTTCCCCTTCCCAACACGCCTATTCCCCTTTCCACCAGCAGCAGGCCTTTTTCCACTCATTTTGGTGGTTAACTAATTCACAACTCTGGAGTTGTTTGCACAAAAAAACAATGGATGGTAACCGAGCAGAGCTGAGTGGCCAAACTGTGGTATTAGGCCAAAACTATTGGCTGGGTTAGATGCAGAAAAAAATTATTTTGAATTTGCAACCTGATGGAGGTCAGTATAGATGGACTAATACAAATAGTCCCTCACACAGCTAGAAGCCCAAATATTTTTTCAGAGGTACTGTAGATGCAGATAAAAATTATTTTTAATTTGCAACCTGATGGAGGTCAGTATAGATGGACTAATAGACCAAGTCCCACACACCGCTAGAAGCCCAACTACTTTTTCAGAGCTAGATGCAGAAAAAAATGATATTCAATTTGCAACCTGCTGGAGGTCAGTATAGAAGGACTAATAGAACAAGTCCCACACACTGCTAGAAGCCCAAATATTTTTTCAGAGCTAAATGAAGAAAAAAATTATTTTTAGTTTGCAACCTGATGGAGGTCAGTATAGATGGACTAATAGAATGATGCTATGCCCAAAAGATTTTACTTCACTAGGTGCAGTAAAAAAAATTGGTATTCTATACACAGGTGGTATATCTTGCAACACAGATAGGCTACTCCACTGACTAACACACTCTGCAATAAGCCAAAAAGGATTAGCTTTGCTAGATTCAGCCAAATGCTGTGAAAAAAACTTGCACAGCACTGGCACAGACCTGCCTGGCAAAAACTGATAGGAACTCATGTAACCTAGTCCTGAAAAGGACTCCAATTACAATTAGTCTTTACTCCCACAACCTATCTATTTAAGAGCACAGACCTCCCTGATAAAAGTCGTAGGAAATGCTGTAACCTAGTCCTTAAAAGGACTGCAATCACAACTATTCCCTACTCCCAAGCTATCTGTATATTTGTGCGAAAATTGGCTTGAAATTAACAAGGTATAGCGCACACAGCAACAGCGGTGCCGTCTAACACGCAGCTGCAGCAGTGAGAAAATGGTGGCGACGGGGAAAATGGCTTGGTCTTATAGGGCAAGGACATGTGACATACACTGCCAATGACACATGCCCTTGCTTGCGTGAAAAAAAGCACTTCGCTCCGTGTCTGCGCTGCTGATAGGCTGACAGATTGCACCTCCCCACTGCAAATGTGGGAAAGAGAAAAAAAAATGGAGATCTTCATTGTTCCTGCAGACATCCATCCCCTGCCCCTCCCCCCACCCCGCTGTACACTCAAACTGCGTATTAACATTAATTTTCATCATTACTGAGAAAAAATCCAGTTATGATTTTGGTGCATGAACAGTTATCGAACATAACCTCGAACAGCCGAATTTTTCTCAAATTGTTCGTGTTCGCCGATCGGCTCGAACACCGCCCGAAACAGCTCGAATTTGAGATTGGCGAACAGTTCGAGTAGAACAACGCTCATCTCTAGTCAGGACAACTAGGGTTAGCGTCAGGACAACTAGGGTTAGCGTCAGGACAACTAGGGTTAGCGTCAGGACAACTAGGGTTAGCGTCAGGACAACTAGGGTTAGCGTCAGGACAACTAGGGTTAGCGTCAGGACAACTAGGGTTAGCGTCAGGACAACTAGGGTTAGCGTCAGGACAACTATGGTTAGCGTCAGGACAAGTAGGGTTAGCGTCAGGACAACTAGGGTTAGCGTCAGGACAACTAGGGTTAGCGTCAGGACAAGTAGGGTTAGCGTCAGGACAAGTAGGGTTAGCGTCAGGACAACTAGGCTTAGCGTCAGGACAACTAGGGTTAGCGCCAGGACAACTAGGGTTAGCGCAGGACAACTAGGGTTAGGCTCAGGACAACTAAGGTTAGCGCCAGGACAACTAACAACTAGGATTAGCGCCAGGACAACTAGGTTAAGCGCCAGGACAACTAGGGTTAGCGTCAGGACAACTAGGGTTAGCGCCAGGACAACTAGGGTTAGCGCCAGGACAACTAGGGTTAGCGCCAGGGACAACTAGGGTTAGCGCCAGGACAACTAGGGTTAGCGTCAGGACAACTAGGGTTAGTGTAAGGACAACTAGGGTTAGCGTCAGGACAACTAGGGTTAGCGTGAGGACAACTAGGGTTAGCGTCAGGACAACTAGGGTTAGCGTCAGGACAACTAGGGTTAGCGGCAGGACAACTAGGGTTAGCGGCAGGACAACTAGGGTTAGCGGCAGGACAACTAGGTTTAGCGCCAGGACAACTAGGGTTAGCGCCAGGACAACTAGGGTTAGCGCCAGGACAACTAGGGTTAGCGCCAGGACAACTAGGGTTAGCGTCAGGACAACTAGGGTTAGCGTCAGGACAACTAGGGTTAGTGCCAGGACAACTAGGGTTAGCGTCAGGACAACTAGGGTTAGCGTCAGGACAACTAGGGTTAGCGTCAGGACAACTAGGGTTAGCGTCAGGACAATTAAGGTTAGCGTCAGGACAACTAGGGTTAGCGTCAGGACAAGTAGGGTTAGCGTCAGGACAACTAGGGATAGCGTCAGGACAACTAGGGTTAGCGTCAGGACAACTAGGCTTAGCGTCAGGACAACTAGGGTAGCGCCAGGACAACTAGGGGTTAGCGCCAGGACAACTAGGGTTAGCGTCAGGACAACTAGGGTTAGCGCCAGGACAACTAGGGTTAGCGCCAGGACAACTAGGGTTAGCGTCAGCACAACTAGGGTTAGCGCCAGGACAACTAGGGTTAGCGTCAGGACAACTAGGGTTAGCATCAGGACAACTAGGGTTAGCATCAGGACAACTAGGGTTAGCGTCAGGACAACTAGGGTTAGCGTCAGGAAAACTAGGGTTAGCGTCAGGACAAGAAGGGTTAGCGTCAGGACAACTAGGGTTAGCGTCAGGACAACTAGGGTTAGCATCAGGACAACTAGGGTTAGCGTCAGGACAACTAGGGTTAGCATCAGGACAAGTAGGGTTAGTGTCAGGACAACTAGGGTTAGCGTCAGGACAACTAGGGTTAGCGTCAGGACAACTAGGGTTAGCGTCAGGACAACTAGGGTTAGCGTCACGACAAGTAGGGTTAGCATCAGGACAATTAGGGTTAGCGTCAGGACAACTAGGGTTAGCGTCAGGACAAGTAGGGTTAGCTTCAGGACAACTAGGGTTAGCGTCAGGACAAGTAGGGTTAGCGTCAGGACAAACTAGGGTTAGCGTCAGGACAACTAGGGTTAGCGTCAGGACAAGTAGGGTTAGCGTCAGGACAACTAGGGTTAGCGTCAGGACAAGTAGGGTTAGCGTCAGGACAACTAGGGTTAGCGTCAGGACAACTAGGGTTAGCGTCAGGACAACTAGGGTTAGCATCAGGACAACTAGGGTTAGCGTCAGGACAAGTAGGGTTAGCATCAGGACATCTAGGGTTAGCGTCAGGACAACTAGGGTTAGCATCAGGACAAGTAGGGTTAGCGTCAGGACAACTAGGGTTAGCGTCAGGACAACTAGGGTTAGCGTCAGGACAAGTAGGGTTAGCATCAGGACAACTAGGGTTAGCGTCAGGACAAGTAGGGTTAGCGTCAGGACAAGTAGGGTTAGCGTCAGGACAACTAGGGTTAGCGTCAGGACAAGTAGGGGTTAGCTTCAGGACAACTAGGGTTAGCGTCAGGACAAGTAGGGTTAGCGTCAGGACAACTAGGGGTAGCGTCAGGACAACTAGGGTTAGCGTCAGGACAACTAGGGTTAGCGTCAGGACAACTAGGGTTAGCGTCAGGACAAGTAGGGTAAGCGTCAGGACAACTAGGGTTAGCGTCAGGACAACTAGGGTTAGCGGTCAGGACAAGTAGGGTTAGCGTCAGGACAAGTAGGGTTAGCGTCAGGACAACTAGGGTTAGCGTCAGGACAACTAGGGTTAGCATCAGGACAAACTAGGGTTAGCGTCAGGACAACTAGGGTTAGCGTCAGGACAAGTAGGGTCAGCGTCAGGACAACTAGGGTTAGCGTCAGGACAAGTAGGGTTAGCGTCAGGACAACTAGGGTTAGCGTCAGGACAACTAGGGTTAGCGTCAGGACAACTAGGGTTAGCGTCAGGACAACTAGGGTTAGCATCAGGACAAGTAGGGTTAGCGTCAGGACAACTAGGGTTAGCGTCAGGACAACTAGGGTTAGCGTCAGGATAACTAGGGTTAGCGTCAGGACAACTAGGGTTAGCGTCAGGACAAGTAGGGTTAGCGTCAGGACAACTAGGGTTAGCGTCAGGACAAGTAGGGTTAGCGTCAGGACAAATAGGGTTAGCGTCAGGACAAGTAGGGTTAGCGTCAGGACAACTAGGGTTAGCGTCAGGACAACTAGGGTTAGCGTCAGGACAACTAGGTTAGCGTCAGGACAACTAGGGGTAGCGTCAAGACAACTAGGGTTAGCGTCAGGAATACTAGGGTTACATAGTACATAGTTAGTAAAGCCGAATAAAGACTTGCGTCCATCAAGTTCGACCTGTTTGTTCTGTAATAGCTAAAGTTGATCCAGAGGAGGGCAAAAACCCCAAATGATTTGGCCAATCTTCACCTGAGGAAAAATTCCCTCCCGACTCTGAAACCAGCAGTCAGAATAAATCGCTGTATCAACCTACTATTTTATTCTATTTTTAAGTATATGCAGAAATCTGCCTGGTATCTAGAAAAGCATCCAGTCCCCGCTTGAACTGGTTTAGTGAATCCGACATTACCGTCTCCTCACTCAGTGAATTCCATATTCTCACTGCTCTTACCGTAAAGAACCCCTTCCTATGCTGGTGCTGAAACCTTTTCTCTTCCAGTCTTAGTGAGTGCCATCTTGTTACCGTAATATCCCTCCTTTTGAACAAATCCCGGGCAAGGTCTCTATACTGTCCCCTAACATATTTGTACACATTTATTATGTCCCCCCTCAACCTTCTCTTTTCCAGGCTGAATAGTCCTAGTTTTGCCAACCTCTCTGGGTATTGCAGTCCCTCCATTCCCCTTATTAATTTTGTTGCCCTCCTTTGTACCTTTTCAAGCTCATTTATATCCTTTCTATATATTGGGGCCCATAACTGAGCACAGTATTCCAAGTGTGGTCTGACCAGTGCTTTGTACAGTGGAAGAACAATGTTCTCATCCTTTGCAGCTATACCTCTTCTGATACATCCCATTACCCTGTTTGCCCTTACAGCAGCGGCCTGACTTTGGGCACTCCAATTTAGTTTGCTATCAATCAGGATGCCCAAGTCCTTCTCCATCTCTGAATTCCCCAATGATTTCCCATTCAGTGAGTACTGGTGACTTCCATTTTTCCTTCCCATATGTATGACCTTACATTTCTCCTCGTTAAACCTTATTTGCCATTTAATGCTCCACCTACCCAGCTTATCCAAATCCCTCTGTAGGTCTTCACTATCCTCTTTTGTATTAATTGTTTTACATAACTTTGTGTCATCTGCAAATATTGATATTTTACTATTTATCCCGTTGACTATGTCGTTAATAAAGATATTAAATAACATTGGGCCTAGTACAGACCCCTGTGGTACCCCACTAGTGACGCTTACCCAATCTGAGTATATTCCATTTATAACCACCCTCTGCCTTCTATCCTTTAGCCAGTTAGCTACCCACTTGCAGACATTTTACCCCAGCCCCATCATTCTCATTTTGTATACCAACCTATTATGTAGCACGCTATCGAACGCTTTTGAGAAGTCGAGATACACGACATCCACTGGTTCCCCCTGATCTACTCGAGAGCTAACCTCCTCGTAGAAGTCAATCAGGTTTGTTTGGCAGGAGCGATTCCTCATGAATCCATGTTGGTTCGGGGTTAATAGATTATTAGCATCAAGATGCTCCATGATTGCCTCATTAATAAAGCCTTCAAAAATTTTGCCCACAACGGACGTCAGACTCACCGGCCGATAGTTTCCGGCGTCACTTTTCGCTCCCTTTTTGAATATTGGCACTACATTCGCCTGTCGCCAATCAAGTGGTACAGACCCAGTCTCAACAGAGTCCTTAAATATAAGATATAACGGTCTGTCTATCACATTACTTAGTTCCCTTAGTACCCGTGGGTGTATGCCATCAGGTCCTGGTGATTTGTTAATTTTAATGTTACTGAGGCGTTTCTGTACCCCAGCTTGGGTTAGATTTGTCATACTTAGTGGAGGATTAAGTTTGTCACTTCTTATTTCGCCTGTTGGTTCTTTTTCCTTTGTGAAAGTTGACGAAAAAAATTTATTTAATAGATTAGCTTTATCCTCATCTTTCTCTATGATTTTGCCTTCATCACTTTTTATCGGTCCAATATTATTCGATTTAATCCTTTTACTATTTATATACGTAAAGAACAGTTTGGGATTTGATCTACTTTCCCTAGCAATACGTCTCTCTGTTTCCTCCTTCGCTATTTTTATTTGTTTTTTGCAGGTTCTCGTTTTTTCCTTGTAACAAATTAGTGCCTCCTTACTGTTTTCCTGTTTTAATCTCTTGAATGCCTCTTTTTTGCTATTTAACGCCCCTTTTACGTTCTTGTTCAACCATATTGGTTTCCTCTTATTTCGGGCCCTTTTATTCCCATACGGTATATACCTCTCGCACTGAGTATTCAGAATTCTTTTGAAGGTTTCCCATTTACTATTCGTATTTCCTTGATTAAGAACTTTGTCCCAGTCTATAAGTTGAAGGTTTTCTTTCAGCTGATCAAACTTCGCCCTCCTAAAGTTTAATGTTTTTGTTGTTCCCTTATTGATAACCCTACTGAAGGGCATTTTGAAATTGATAATATTATGATCGCTATTACCTAGGTGCCCCCCTATCTGTACCTCAGTTATTCTATCAGGCCTATTAGTCAATATTAAGTCCAACACGGCCTTCCCTCTTGTTGGTTCCTGCACTAGTTGGGAGAGATAATTATCCTTGATATTTGTCAAGAACCTTTTTCCTTTCTGCGATCTACAGGTTTCTGTTTCCCAGTCAATATCCGCGTAGTTGAAGTCCCCCATTACAATCACTTCATTATGTTTTGCTACTTTGTCTATTTGTCCTAATAGCAGGTTAGCGTCAGGACAACTAGGGTTAGCGTCAGGACAGCTAGGGTTAGCGTCAGGACAACTAGCGTTAGCGTCAGGACAACTAGGGTTAGCGTCAGGACAACTAGGGTTAGCGTCAGGACAACTAGGGTTAGCGTCAGGAAAACTAGGGTTAGCATCAGGACAACTAGGGTTAGCGTCAGGACAACTAGGGTTAGCGTCAGGACAACTAGGGTTAGCGTCAGGACAACTAGGGTTAGCGTCAGGACAACTAGGGTTAGCGTCAGGACAAGTAGGGTTAGCGTCAGGACAACTAGGGTTAGCGTCAGGACAACTAGGGTTAGCGTCAGGACAACTAGGGTTAGCGTCAGGACAACTAGGGTTAGCGTCAGGACAACTAGGGTTAGCGTCAGGACAAGTAGGGTTAGCGTCAGGACAACTAGGGTTAGCGTCAGGACAACTAGGGTTAGCGTCAGGACAAGTAGGGTTAGCATCAGGACAACTAGGGTTAGCGTCAGGACAACTAGGCTTAGCGTCAGGACAAGTAGGGTTAGCGTCAGGACAACTAGGGTTAGCGTCAGGACAACTAGGGTTAGCATCAGGACAACTAGGGTTAGCGTCAGGACAACTAGGGTTAGCATCAGGACAACTAGGGTTAGCGTCAGGACAACTAGGGTTAGCGTCAGGACAACTAGGGTTAGCGTCAGGACAACTAGGGTTAGCGTCAGGACAAGTAGGGTTAGCGTCAGGACAAGTAGGGTTAGCGTCAGGACAACTAGGGTTAGCGTCAGGACAACTAGGGTTAGCGTCAGGACAACTAGGGTTAGCATCAGGACAACTAGGGTTAGCGTCAGGACAACTAGGGTTAGCGTCAGGACAAGTAGGGTTAGCGTCAGGACAACTAGGGTTAGCGTCAGGACAACTAGGGTTAGCGTCAGGACAAGTAGGGTTAGTGTCAGGACAACTAGGGTTAGCGCCAGGACAACTAGGGTTAGCGTCAGGACAACTAGGGTTAGCGTTAAGACAACTAGAGTTAGCGTCAGGACAACTAGGGTTAGCGTCAGAACAACTAGGGTTAGCGTCAGGACAACTAGGGTTAGCGTCAGGACAACTAGGGTTAGCGTCAGGACAACTAGGGTTAGCGTCAGGACAACTAGGGTTAGCGTAAGGACAACTAGGGTTAGCGTCAGGACAAGTAGGGTTAGCGTCAGGACAACTAGGGTTAGCGTCAGGACAACTAGGGTTAGCGTCAGGACAAGTAGGGTTAGCGTCAGGACAAGTAGGGTTAGCCTCAGGACAACTAGGGTTAGCGTCAGGACAACTAGGGTTAGCGTCAGGACAACTAGGGTTAGCGTCAGGACAACTAGGGTTAGCGTCAGGACAACTAGGGTTAGCGTCAGGACAAGTAGGGTTAGCATCAGGACAACTAGGGTTAGCGTCAGGACAAGTAGGGTTAGCGTCAGGACAACTAGGGTTAGCGTCAGGACAACTAGGGTTAGCTTCAGGACAACTAGGGTTAGCATCAGGACAACTGGGGTTAGCGTCAGGACAAGTAGGGTTAGCGTCAGGACAACTAGGGTTAGCATCAGGACAACTAGGGTTAGCGTCAGGAAAATTGGGTTAGCGTCAGGACAACTAGGGTTAGCGTCAGGACAACTAGGGTTAGCGTCAGGACAAGTAGGGTTAGCGTCAGGACAAATAGGGTTAGCGTCAGGACAACTAGGGTTAGCGTCAGGACAAGTAGGGTTAGCGTCAGGACAACTAGGGTTAGCGTCGGGACAACTAGGGTTAGCGTCAGGACAACTAGGGTTAGCGTCAGGACAACTAGGGTTAGCGTCAGGACAACTAGGGTTAGCGTCAGGACAACTAGGGTTAGCGGCAGGACAACTAGGGTTAGCGTCAGGACAAGTAGGGTTAGCGTCAGGACAACTAGGGTTAGCGTCAGTACAAGTAGGGTTAGCGTCAGGACAAGTAGGGTTAGCGTCAGGACAAGTAGGTTTAGCGTCAGGACAACTAGGGTTAGCGTCAGGACAACTAGGGTTAGCGTCAGGACAACTAGGGTTAGCGTCAGGACAACTAGGGTTAGCGTCAGGACAACTAGGGTTAGCGTCAGGACAACTAGGGTTAGCGTCAGGACAACTAGGGTTAGCGTCAGGACAAGTAGGGTTAGCGTCAGGACAAGTAGGGTTAGCGTCAGGACAACTAGGGTTAGCGTCAGGACAACTAGGGTTAGCATCAGGACAACTAGGGTTAGCGTCAGGACAACTAGGGTTAGCGTCAGGACAACTAGGATTAGCGTCAGGACAAGTAGGGTTAGCGTCAGGACAACTAGGGTTAGCGTCAGGACAACTAGGGTTAGCGTCAGGACAAGTAGGGTTAGCATCAGGACAACTAGGGTTAGCGTCAGGACAACTAGGGTTAGCGTCAGGACAACTAGGGTTAGCGTCAGGACAACTAGGGTTAGCGTCAGGACAACTAGGGTTAACGTCAGGACAACTAGGCTTAGCGTCAGGACAAGTAGGGTTAGCGTCAGGACAACTAGGGTTAGCGTCAGGACAAGTAGGGTTAGCATCAGGACAACTAGGGTTAGCATCAGGACAACTAGGGTTAGCGTCAGGACAACTAGGGTTAGCGTCAGGACAACTAGGGTTAGCGTCAGGACAACTAGGGTTAACGTCAGGACAACTAGGCTTAGCGTCAGGACAAGTAGGGTTAGCGTCAGGACAACTAGGGTTAGCGTCAGGACAACTAGGGTTAGCATCAGGACAACTAGGGTTAGCGTCAGGACAACTAGGGTTAGCATCAGGACAACTAGGGTTAGCGTCAGGACAACTAGGGTTAGCGTCAGGACAACTAGGGTTAGCGTAAGGACAACTAGGGTTAGCGTCAGGACAAGTAGGGTTAGCGTCAGGACAACTAGGGTTAGCGTCAGGACAACTAGGGTTAGCGTCAGGACAAGTAGGGTTAGCGTCAGGACAAGTAGGGTTAGCGTCAGGACAACTAGGGTTAGCGTCAGGACAACTAGGGTTAGCGTCAGGACAACTAGGGTTAGCGTCAGGACAAGTAGGGTTAGCATCAGGACAACTAGGGTTAGCGTCAGGACAAGTAGGGTTAGCGTCAGGACAACTACGGTTAGCGTCAGGACAACTAGGGTTAGCGTCAGGACAACTAGGGTTAGCATCAGGACAACTGGGGTTAGCGTCAGGACAAGTAGGGTTAGCGTCAGGACAACTAGGGTTAGCATCAGGACAACTAGGGTTAGCGTCAGGACAATTGGGTTAGCGTCAGGACAACTAGGGTTAGCGTCAGGACAACTAGGGTTAGCGTCAGGACAAGTAGGGTTAGCGTCAGGACAAATAGGGTTAGCGTCAGGACAACTAGGGTTAGCGTCAGGACAAGTAGGCTTAGCGTCAGGACAACTAGGGTTAGCGTCGGGACAACTAGGGTTAGCGTCAGGACAACTAGGGTTAGCGTCAGGACAACTAGGGTTAGCGTCAGGACAACTAGGGTTAGCGTCAGGACAACTAGGGTTAGCGGCAGGACAACTAGGGTTAGCGTCAGGACAAGTAGGGTTAGCGTCAGGACAACTAGGGTTAGCGTCAGTACAAGTAGGGTTAGCGTCAGGACAAGTAGGGTTAGCGTCAGGACAAGTAGGTTTAGCGTCAGGACAACTAGGGTTAGCGTCAGGACAACTAGGGTTAGCATCAGGACAACTAGGGTTAGCGTCAGGACAACTAGGGTTAGCGTCAGGACAACTAGGGTTAGCGTCAGGACAACTAGGGTTAGCGTCAGGACAACTAGGGTTAGCGTCAGGACAACTAGGGTTAGCGTCAGGACAAGTAGGGTTAGCATCAGGACAACTAGGGTTAGCGTCAGGACAACTAGGGTTAGCATCAGGACAACTAGGGTTAGCGTCAGGACAACTAGGGTTAGCGTCAGGACAACTAGGGTTAGCGTCAGGACAAGTAGGGTTAGCGTCAGGACAACTAGGGTTAGCGTCAGGACAACTAGGGTTAGCGTCAGGACAACTAGGGTTAGCGTCAGGACAACTAGGGTTAGCGTCAGGACAAGTAGGGTTAGCATCAGGACAACTAGGGTTAGCGTCAGGACAACTAGGGTTAGCATCAGGACAACTAGGGTTAGCGTCAGGACAACTAGGGTTAGCGTCAGGACAACTAGGGTTAGCGTCAGGACAAGTAGGGTTAGCATCAGGACAAGTAGGGTTAGCGTCAGGACTAGTGTTGAGCATTCCGATACTGAAATATCGGGTATCGGCCGATATTCGCGGTATCGGAATTCCGATACTTAATTCCGATACTATTGCAATATCGTATACCGGAATCGGAAGTTCCCATAATGCAATGAGACATTTTCATTTTATTCAGCCAATGAGGATCCTAAGAAGTGTGGGCACATCCTGTTAGGCATGTAGGCATCTTAACTAATGGCATGGCTGTGATTGGCTGCTGAAATGATGTCATGATGCACTATAAAAGCCACCGCCGCCATTTTGAGCTCACTCTGCTGTGAATTCAGTTAGGGATAGGACGCTGTTGTTCTGAGGGACAGTTTTAGCTACCTATTTGCTCTATACTGCTTTACCCAAGCTACTTTCTAAATCACTGTGCCTTGCAGTGCTAGTGCACAGTTCCCTGTGCTGTTCACCGCTATCTGCAAGGTCTGTGTGTGTGAGTGCAGCTCACCCTGTAGTGTGTGCTTCAGCCAAGTCTGGTTGTAGTGCACTCAGTGTGTGTCACTGCCTCATACATTGTCCTTTTTTGCCAATTCATAATTTTTCCTGATATCTCCTATTAGTGTGGTGGTTCCATCTGTATTCAGCTAAATTGGTTCCAAACACACTATATAGGAGTAGATAGAGAATTTTTTTTCCGTCTTGCAGCACTAGTGCACAGTGCTCTGCATCTGTACTGTTCACCGCTGTCTGCAAGGTCTGGTGTGTGAGTGCAGCTCACCCTGTAGTGTGTGCTTCAACCCCGTCTGGTTGTAGTGCACTCAGTGTGTGTCACTGCCTCATACATTGTCCTTTATTGCCAATTCATAATTTTTCCTGATATCTCCTATTAGTGTGGTGGTTCCATCTGTATTCAGCTAAATTGGTTCCAAACACACTATATAGGAGTAGATAGAGAAATTTTTTTCCGTCTTGCAGCACTAGTGCACAGTGCTCTGCATCTGTACTGTTCACCGCTGTCTGCAAGGTCTGGTGTGTGAGTGCAGCTCACCCTGTAGTGTGTGCTTCAACCCCGTCTGGTTGTAGTGCACTCAGTGTGTGTCACTGCCTCATACATTGTCCTTTATTGCCAATTCATAATTTTTCCTGATATCTCCTATTAGTGTGGTGGTTCCATCCATATTCAGCTAAATTGATTCCAAACACACTATATAGGAGTAGATAGAGGAGCCTTTCTGCAGCATTGGGCCCTGCAGCCCCAGCCAGATTAGTATTAGCCTATTTTTTGCAGCCTCATCTATTGCATTGTAGGTTACCTTCCTACATTGTAATAGCTACAAAAAGTTTGTGATACTATCGTTATTACATCTTTAGGCACATCCAGTGTCTTTTTGTGACAAAAAAAACCTAAATAAAGTTCACCAAACACTCCACTTTACAGTTGTGTAGGCCACATTAGCTCATATTAAAGTCTAGTCCACACTTTATAAAATTAGTGTTTCTTATACCTGTTAGCAGCTGTTCAGGAATAAGCACACTAAGCCCTTAGTACTTTTCTGCCTATCTTTATCAGTCTACCAAGATGAAGAAGGCAGGGAGTAAGGCATGTGGTCGTGGGCGTGGGCGTGGAGTTTCTGCAGGGAGAGGACGTGAGGATTCTGTGCCTGCAGGGAGAGGACGTGGGGATTCTGTGCCTGCTGCGGGCACCAGTGACTCAGCATCCCCCAGTTTTACCAGGGAACAGTCCTTTATGCGCAGCTTTGTAGGAGCTAGCCGTACCCCACTGCTGCGCGAGGACCAAATTGAAGCCGTTGTCGGATGGATGGCAGCTAACGCATCGACTTCAATTAGTTCCAGATCCTCTCAGGTCCTGAGCACTGAAGAGCACCCATCTGTCTCTTCACCACCTGCCAAATTGCCCAGGCAGTCAGAGAGCCCTGGACAGGAGCCATCTCTACTTCTGTTCTCTGAATCTCTTGGCTTGGAAAGAGGGGGCCAGCCAAGCAGAATTCGAGAATTTGAAGAAGAGGTAGTATGCAGTGATGCGCAACCGTTTTGTCTCTCTGAATCTGAAGAGGCGGGTGGGCCAGTGCCTATGGTCAGCAGCACACCTCAGTACGCATCTGATGATGAGACTCAGGTGCCACTTCCTGGTGCGTACTGTGCTGTCGAGACTACCCAGGAGAAGCAGTTGTTTGAAGAGGGTGGTGTAGATGATGAGGTCCTTGACCCATCATGGCGTGAGGGACAGGAAGGTGGTGGGAGCAGCTCTGAGGAAGAGATTCCCCGAACGGCCCAAAAAGGAGGGAGAGGGAGGGGGCAGACTTGGTTGCCTGTAGCCTCCACTTCGGCACCCATTAGGAGCATGGCTCTTCCAAAATCCAAAGCGGGCGCTCCCAAGACTTGCAGTGCCTGGTCCTTTTTTGACACAGTTGCAGATGACATTTGCTTTGTCAAATGCAAGCTGTGTAATCAGAAGGTGAAAAGAGGGAAAAGTGTCAGCAACCTCAATACCACAAATATGTGGAAACATGTGCGGACCAAGCACGTGGTGGAGTTACACAAACACACTGAAGACCTAGGCCAACCTACAGCGCCACCTACCACCTCTTCAGCTCGTGTTGTAGCCTCTTCCTCCAGCTCACACACAGCTGGTTCGGCTTCCTCACAGGATCGCCATGGAAGAATCTCTGGCACTGTTGTACAGAGACACAGTGTAATTCCACCCACAGCACCACTTTCCCAGTCATACTCACACTCCCAGGCCAGTCTACAGCCATCGTTAGCACAGGCATGGGAGAAAAGGCGCCCATACTCGGCAAACCACCCCCGAGCACAGGCTCTGAATGCTGGCATTGCTAAACTACTGGCCCTTGAAATGCTATCATTCAGGCTGGTGGAGACTGACACATTCCGTAACTTTATGGCATTGGCAGTCCCACAATACAACGTGCCCAGCCGCTTTTATTTCAGCAGGCAAGCCGTCCCTGCCCTGCAACATCATGTGGAGGGAAAAATTAAACATGCGCTACAAAACGCCGTCAGTAGCAAGGTCCACCTGACCACTGATGCGTGGACCAGTAAGCATGGACAGGGACGATACCTTTCCCTCACTGCCCATTGGGTAAATGTTGTGGAGCCGGGTACAGATCTTGAGAGTGGCGCTGTACGTGTTCTGCCAACTCCAAGGATTGCAGGAATCCAGTCTGTACACATTGACTCCTCCTCATACTCCAGTTCCTCTGAATCAGCGCTGCAGGAGCCGTCACGGTCTACCTCCACATCGACCCGTGAACGGTTACCTGTTATGATGACCGATATGAGCACAGCCGTGGCCAAACGTCAACAGGCCGTATTAAAATTAATTTCTTTGGGGAATCGAAGCCACACAGCGCAGGAGCTCTGGAATGCCATCAAGCAGCAGAGTGACGTGTGGTTTGTGCCAGCGAATCTCCAGCCAGGCATGGTAGTGTGTGACAATGGCCGAAATCTGGTGGCAGCTCTGGGCCTAGGCAACCTCACTCACATCCCATGTCTGGCACATGTGCTCAACTTGGTCGTGCAGAGTTTTTTGAGGGACTATCCGGATCTTGATGCACTGCTTCACAAGGTCCGCATAGAGTGCGCTCACTTGCGGCGTTCCAGCAATGCAAGATCACGCATTGCAGCTCTGCAGCGCCGATTATGTCTTCCGGAACATCGCATCATATGTGACCTACCCACCAGGTGGAATTCAACGTTACATATGTTGGAGAGGTTGTGTGAGCAGCAGGCAGCAGTAATGGAGTACCAGCTGCAGCAGGCGCAAACAAGTCGCAGTGCGCGCCGTTCACACTTCACCACCACTGAGTGGGCCTCTATGAAGGACATTTGCCACGTTTTGCGTGCCTTCGATTATTCCACGCGGATGGCGAGTGCAGATGATGCACTAGTCAGCATGACTATCCCCCTTATCTGCCTGCTTGAAAAAACACTGCAAGCACTAAGGGACGAGGTTTTGGAAGAGGTGGAGGATGAGGAGTCACAAATGCCATCTGCTTCTCTACAGTCTGCGCAACGTGGTTCCTCACAAAGGCCTAGGCAGGGGACACTTTGTGAGGAGGATGAGGAGGAGTCAATAGATGAGGAAGACATCTGTCCAGAGGAGGGAGGTACACAATGCTCTAGTAGTCAGTATCTAGAGCGAGGGTGGGGTGATGCAGAGCAGGCAGAGATCACGCCTCAAGCAGGGGACAGCGTTTCTTGGCCAGTTGGCAGTCTGCAGCACATGGTTGATTTCATGCTGCAGTGCCTCAGAAACGACCGCCGCATCGCCCACATTCTCAACACGGCTGATTATTGGGTGTCCACCCTCCTAGATCCTCGCTACCGGGACAACTTACAAAGCCTCATAACACCATTGAATCGGGAGCGTAAAATGCGGGAGTACCAAGACGCACTGGTGCATTCCATCATGTTCTCCATTCCAACCGAGAGCAGTGCTGCTAGTGCTTTACAAAGCAGCTCAGTGCGTCGAGGCAGTGGAGGAAGCTCTGCACAAAGAGGGAGCAGAAGCAGCGCCTCAGCACAAGGCAAGACCAGTATGGCCGAAATGTGGCAAAGTTTTGTGTCCCCGCCGCCACAAATGTCTACACCATCACAGACAGCTCCAGTCAGCAGGAGGCAACGTTTCCGTCAGATGGTGACAGACTACATGTCTTGCCCTCTTAGTGTACTCCCAGACGGCTCTTCTCCCTTCAAGTTTTGGGTCTGTAAGCTGGATACATGGCCAGAGCTTAGTCAGTATGCACTGGAGGTGCTAGCTTGCCCTGCTGCTAGTGTATTATCGGAACGCGTCTTTAGTGCCGCAGGTGGTGTACTAACAGACCGTCGCATGCGACTATCCTCCGATAACGTTGACCGGCTTACTTTTCTCAAAATGAACAAGGCCTGGATCTCTCATGAATTTGCCAGTCCTCTTCCAGAATAAATAATTGGTTGGCAACAGTATCCAGGTCTCCTGTTCTGTTCATGTTTCTACCACCTGAACTGTAATCCCTGAGCTCCAACACCGCCAGTTGGCGCTCGGAAGTGCCGTCTGCACAGTCAACACTTGCTGCCGTGTTATTGGGGTTCAGTAACGTCAGCTGTTCTCCTGCTGTGCGGACGGCAATTTCTCCTGATTTGTCCACATCCACTGTACTACACATTTTAAAGTTGCTCCAATTACTCCTCTGGCTCCTCTGTTTTCATTCTTATCCCTGGGCTCCAGCACCGCCAGTTGGCGCTCGGAAGTGCTGTCTGCACAGTCAACACTTGCTACCATGTTATTGGGGTTCAGTAACGTCAGCTGTTCCCCTGCTGTGCGGACGGCAATTTCTCCTGCTCTGTCCACATTCTCACTACTACAGATTTTAAAGTTGCTCCAATTACACCTCTGGCTCCTCTGTTTTCAGTATTATCCCTGAGCTCCAACACCGCCAGTTGGCGCACGGAAGTGCCGTCTGCACAGTCAACACTTGCTGCCGTGTTATTGGGGTTCAGTAACGTCAGCTGTTCTCCTGCTGTGCGGACGGCAATTTCTCCTGCTTTGTCCAAATCCACTGTACTACACATTTTAAAGTTGCTCGAATTACACCTCTGGCTCCTCTGTTTTCATTCTTATCCCTGGGCTCCAGCACCGCCAGTTGGCGCTCGGAAGTGCCGTCTGCACAGTCAACACTTGCTGCCGTGTTATTGGGGTTCAGTAACGTCAGCTGTTCTCCTGCTGTGCGGACGGCAATTTCTCCTGCTTTGTCCACATCCACTGTACTACACATTTTAAAGTTGCTCGAATTACACCTCTGGCTCCTCTGTTTTCATTCTTATCCCTGGGCTCCAGCACCGCCAGTTGGCGCTCGGAAGTGCCGTCTGCACAGTCAACACTTGCTACCATGTTATTGGGGTTCAGTAACGTCAGCTGTTCCCCTGCTGTGTTCACGGCAATTTCTCCTGCTCTGTCCATATTCACTGTGCTACTTATTTAAAACTTGCTCCAATTACACCTCTGGCTCCTCCGTTTTTAGTATTTACCCTGGGCTCCAACACCGCCAGTTGGCGCTCGGAAGTGCTGTCTGCACAGTCAACACTTGCTGCCGTGTTATTGGGGTTCAGTAACGTCAGCTGTTCTCCTGCTGTGCGGACGGCAATTTCTCCTGCTTTGTCCACATCCACTGTACTACACATTTTAAAGTTGCTCGAATTACACCTCTGGCTCCTCTGTTTTCATTCTTATCCCTGGGCTCCAGCACCGCCAGTTGGCGCTCGGAAGTGCCGTCTGCACAGTCAACACTTGCTGCGGTGTTATTGGGGTTCGGTAACGTCAGCTGTTCCCCTGCTGTGTTCACGGCAATTTCTCCTGCTCTGTCCATATTCACTGTGCTACTTATTTAAAACTTGCTCCAATTACACCTCTGGCTCCTCCGTTTTTAGTATTTACCCTGGGCTCCAATACCGCTAGTTGCTGCTCAGAAGTGCCGTCTGCACAGTCAACGCTTGCTCCAGTGTTATTGGGATTCAGTAACGTCAGCTGATCCCCAGCTGTGTGTCCGGCAAATTCTCCTGCTTTGTCCACATCCACTGTAGTACGGATTTAAAACCTCCTCCAAATACACCTCTGGCTCTTCTGTTTTTAGTATTTACCCTGGGCTCCAGCACCGCCAGCTGGTTCTCTGCAGTTCCATTGGCTCTTGTACCTTCTGCTACCCATCCGGGTTCCAGTACCGTCAGCTGGTTCTCGGCAGTGTCTTTGGCACGGGTACTCCCTCCTGCCCAGCCTGGTTCCAGCACGCCAGCTGTTTCCGGGTAGTGTCAACGTCACTTTGCCTCCAATGCGTTGTCCTGTCGTGTTGCGGTCGGGTTAGCCGACTCTATGGTGCCTGCAGTTTAGGTGACTCCTATGTGGGCTGCGGGATCTGGCAATGAAGGCTGGTTCCATAGTGCCAATAGGACAAGCACCCTCTGTAGGACTGTGGGTTTTGGTAACTGCGGCCGGCTCGCGGCCTTGAACTTTTTTTTTACATGGGTACCTTCTGCTACCCATCCGGGTTCCAGTACCGTCAGCTGGTTCTCGGCAGTGCCTTTGGATTAGGTGCCTCCTTCTCGGTATCCAAGTTCCACCAACGTCTGCTGGTCCTTGGTAGTGCTTTCTGGCACAGGTACCTCCTGCTTAGTAACCGAGTTCCAGTAACATCAGCTGGTCCTCGGTAGTTCCATTGGCTCTTGTACCTTCTGCTACCCATCCGGGTTCCAGTACCGTCAGCTGGTCCTCGGTAGTTCCATTTGCTCTTGTATCTTCTGCTACCCATCCGGGTTCCAGTACCGTCAGCTGGTTCTCGGCAGTGTCTTTGGCACGGGTACTCCCTCCTGCCCAGCCTGGTTCCAGCACGCCAGCTGTTTCCGGGTAGTGTCAACGTCACTTTGCCTCCAATGCGTTGTCCTGTCGTGTTGCGGTCGGGTTAGCCGACTCTATGGTGCCTGCAGTTTAGGTGACTCCTATGTGGGCTGCGGGATCTGGCAATGAAGGCTGGTTCCATAGTGCCAATAGGACAAGCACCCTCTGTAGGACTGTGGGTTTTGGTAACTGCGGCCGGCTCGCGGCCTTGAACTTTTTTTTTACATGGGTACCTTCTGCTACCCATCCGGGTTCCAGTACCGTCAGCTGGTTCTCGGCAGTGCCTTTGGATTAGGTGCCTCCTTCTCGGTATCCAAGTTCCACCAACGTCTGCTGGTCCTTGGTAGTGCTTTCTGGCACAGGTACCTCCTGCTTAGTAACCGAGTTCCAGTAACATCAGCTGGTCCTCGGTAGTTCCATTGGCTCTTGTACCTTCTGCTACCCATCCGGGTTCCAGTACCGTCAGCTGGTCCTCGGTAGTTCCATTTGCTCTTGTATCTTCTGCTACCCATCCGGGTTCCAGTACCGTCAGCTGGTTCTCGGCAGTGTCTTTGGCACGGGTACTCCCTCCTGCCCAGCCTGGTTCCAGCACGCCAGCTGTTTCCGGGTAGTGTCAACGTCACTTTGCCTCCAATGCGTTGTCCTGTCGTGTTGCGGTCGGGTTAGCCGACTCTATGGTGCCTGCAGTTTAGGTGACTCCTATGTGGGCTGCGGGATCTGGCAATGAAGGCTGGTTCCATAGTGCCAATAGGACAAGCACCCTCTGTAGGACTGTGGGTTTTGGTAACTGCGGCCGGCTCGCGGCCTTGAACTTTTTTTTTACATGGGTACCTTCTGCTACCCATCCGGGTTCCAGTACCGTCAGCTGGTTCTCGGCAGTGCCTTTGGATTAGGTGCCTCCTTCTCGGTATCCAAGTTCCACCAACGTCTGCTGGTCCTTGGTAGTGCTTTCTGGCACAGGTACCTCCTGCTTAGTAACCGAGTTCCAGTAACATCAGCTGGTCCTCGGTAGTTCCATTGGCTCTTGTACCTTCTGCTACCCATCCGGGTTCCAGTAACATCAGCTGGTCCTCGGTAGTTCCATTGGCTCTTGTACCTTCTGCTACCCATCCGGGTTCCAGTACCGTCAGCTGGTTCTCGGCAGTGCCTTTGGATTAGGTGCCTCCTTCTCGGTATCCAAGTTCCACCAACGTCTGCTGGTCCTTGGTAGTGCTTTCTGGCACAGGTACCTCCTGCTTAGTAACCGAGTTCCAGTAACATCAGCTGGTCCTCGGTAGTTCCATTGGCTCTTGTACCTTCTGCTATCCATCCGGGTTCCAGTACCGTCAGCTGGTCCTCGGTAGTTCCTCAGCTTTCTTGTACCTTCTGCTACATTTCCAAGTTCAAGCTTTTTGAAATGGTTCTTGGTAATCACTCTGGATCTCCCTGACGAGGACCCTGAAGACGAGGACCCTGAAGACCAACCCTAAGAAGACGAGGACCCCGAAGACAATGACCCTGAAGACGAGGACCCTGAAGACCACCCCGAAGAAGACGAGGACCCTGAAGACCACCCCGAAGAAGACGAGGACCCTGAAGACCACCCCGAAGAAGGCGAGGACCCCGAAGACGAGGACCCAGAAGACCAACCCGAAGAAGACGAGGACCCCGAAGACGAGGACCCCCGAAGACGACGACCCTGAAGACCACCCCGAAGAAGACCAAGAAGATGACCCTGAAGAAGTTGACCAAGAAGACAAAGAAGAGAAGACAAGCACCAAGATACAGAAAAACAAGAGACAGAAAACCAAGAAGCAGAAATACAAGAAGCTGCAGAACAAAAAGCGGAAGAACATTAAGCATAAGACTAAAAATCAGAGCAAAAGATAATATCTAAATTATAAGCAGAAGATGACTAAGCAGTGTATGGGGGTGAGTCCGTTCCTCCTCGTGGTGCCCCTGGAAAAGACCTGCTGCTGCAGGCCAAACTGAACGCGGACAAATCCTGTTGTAAATCTTTTGTGACGGGCAGAACGAAAGGTGTAATGTCCAACCTTTTATAGATAACAACTACAGGAATGCCTGTCACAAATAAGAATATGATGAAGAAGAAGAATATGAAGAAGATGAAGAAGTAGAATATGAAGAATGTAAAAAAAAGAATAATACGAAGAAGGTGAAGAAGAAGAAGGTGAAGAAGAAGTGGATGAAAAAGATGCTGAGGATGATGAAGGAGAAAGTGTGGGAGAAGTAAAAAAGAAGGTGAAGAGCATGGAAGTAGTGAAACATAAATATCTGACAAAATATAAAAATACTTAACATAGTTAATATTTCCGTAACTCAGAACATAATAAAAAAATATTAATTCCTGCTATTCCATTTGACTGGGCTAAACCTCTATGCCTTTATTGTCTCCCCCACCTCCCCCAATACATTCTACATTATTCTTAGTTGTTTTCCTTCATGTAGAAATAACCTACAAGGAAAGAAAGGGTTTATTTTAATTCCGATATTTATGTCCCATTGACTTGCATTGGTTTCCGGTATCGGAATCGGCGATATCCGATACTTTTTCGGTATCGGTCCGATCCAATCCGATCCGATATTTCCCGATATCGGAAGGTATCGCTCAACACTAGTCAGGACAAGTAGGGTTAGCGTCAGGACAAGTAGGGTTAGCGTCAGGACAAGTAGGGTTAGCGTCAGGACAAGTAGAGTTAGCGTCAGGACAAGTAGGGTTAGCGTCAGGACAACTAGGGTTAGCATCAGGACAACTAGGGTTAGCGTCAGGACAACTAGGGTTAACGTCAGGACAACTAGGCTTAGCGTCAGGACAAGTAGGGTTAGCGTCAGGACAACTAGGGTTAGCGTCAGGACAAGTAGGGTTAGCATCAGGACAACTAGGGTTAGCGTCAGGACAACTAGGGTTAGCGTCAGGACAACTAGGGTTAGCGTCAGGACAACTAGGGTTAGCGTAAGGACAACTAGGGTTAGCGTCAGGACAAGTAGGGTTAGCGTCAGGACAACTAGGGTTAGCGTCAGGACAACTAGGGTTAGCGTCAGGACAAGTAGGGTTAGCGTCAGGACAAGTAGGGTTAGCGTCAGGACAACTAGGGTTAGCGTCAGGACAACTAGGGTTAGCATCAGGACAACTAGGGTTAGCGTCAGGACAACTAGGGTTAGCGTCAGGACAAGTAGGGTTAGCATCAGGACAACTAGGGTTAGCGTCAGGACAAGTAGGGTTAGCGTCAGGACAACTAGGGTTAGCGTCAGGACAACTAGGGTTAGCGTCAGGACAACTAGGGTTAGCGTCAGGACAACTGGGGTTAGCGTCAGGACAAGTAGGGTTAGCGTCAGGACAACTAGGGTTAGCATCAGGACAACTAGGGTTAGCGTCAGGACAACTAGGGTTAGCGTCAGGACAACTAGGGTTAGCGTCAGGACAACTAGGGTTAGCGTCAGGACAAGTAGGGTTAGCGTCAGGACAAATAGGGTTAGCGTCAGGACAACTAGGGTTAGCGTCAGGACAAGTAGGGTTAGCGTCGGGACAAGTAGGGTTAGCGTCGGGACAACTAGGGTTAGCGTCAGGACAACTAGGGTTAGCATCAGGACAACTAGGGTTAGCGGCAGGACAACTAGGGTTAGCGTCAGGACAAGTAGGGTTAGCGTCAGGACAAGTAGGGTTAGCGTCAGGACAAGTAGGGTTAGCGTCAGGACAAGTAGGGTTAGCGTCAGGACAACTAGGGTTAGCGTCAGGACAAATAGGGTTAGCATCAGGACAACTAGGGTTAGCGTCAGGACAACTAGGGTTAGCGTCAGGACAACTAGGATTAGCGTCAGGACAACTAGGGTTAGCGTCAGGACAACTAGGGTTAGCGTCAGGACAACTAGGGTTAGCGTCAGGACAACTAGGGTTAGCGTCAGGACAACTAGGGTTAGCGTCAGGACAACTAGGGTTAGCGTCAGGACAACTAGGGTTAGCATCAGGACAAGTAGGGTTAGCATCAGGACAACTAGGGTTAGCGTCAGGACAACTAGGGTTAGCGTCAGGACAACTAGGGTTAGCGTCAGGACAACTAGGGTTAGCATCAGGACAACTGGGGTTAGAGTCAGGACAAGTAGGGTTAGCGTCAGGACAAGTAGGGTTAGCGTCAGGACAACTAGGGTAAGCATCAGGACAACTAGGGTTAGCGTCAGGACAACTAGGGTTAGCGTCAGGACAACTAGGGTTAGCGTCAGGACAACTAGGGTTAGCGTCAGGACAAGTAGGGTTAGCGTCAGGACAAGTAGGGTTAGCGTCGGGACAAGTAGGGTTAGCGTCGGGACAACTAGGGTTAGCGTCAGGACAACTAGGGTTAGCATCAGGACAACTAGGGTTAGCGGCAGGACAACTAGGGTTAGCGTCAGGACAAGTAGGGTTAGCGTCAGGACAACTAGGGTTAGCGTCAGGACAAGTAGGGTTAGCGTCAGGACAAGTAGGGTTAGCGTCAGGACAACTAGGGTTAGCGTCAGGACAAATAGGGTTAGCATCAGGACAACTAGGGTTAGCGTCAGGACAACTAGGGTTAGCGTCAGGACAACTAGGATTAGCGTCAGGACAACTAGGGTTAGCGTCAGGACAACTAGGGTTAGCGTCAGGACAACTAGGGTTAGCGTCAGGACAACTAGGGTTAGCGTCAGGACAACTAGGGTTAGCGTCAGGACAACTAGGGTTAGCATCAGGACAAGTAGGGTTAGCATCAGGACAACTAGGGTTAGAGCCAGGACAACTAGGGTTAGCGTCAGGACAACTAGGGTTAGCGTCAGGACAACTAGGGTTAGCATCAGGACAACTGGGGTTAGCGTCAGGACAAGTAGGGTTAGCGTCAGGACAAGTAGGGTTAGCGTCAGGACAACTAGGGTAAGCATCAGGACAACTAGGGTTAGCGTCAGGACAACTAGGGTTAGCGTCAGGACAACTAGGGTTAGCGTCAGGACAACTAGGGTTAGCGTCAGGACAAGTAGGGTTAACGTCAGGACAACTAGGCTTAGCGTCAGGACAAGTAGGGTTAGCGTCAGGACAAGTAGAGTTAGCGTCAGGACAAGTAGGGTTAGCGTCAGGACAACTAGGGTTAGCATCAGGACAACTAGGGTTAGCGTCAGGACAACTAGGGTTAACGTCAGGACAACTAGGCTTAGCGTCAGGACAAGTAGGGTTAGCGTCAGGACAACTAGGGTTAGCGTCAGGACAACTAGGGTTAGCATCAGGACAACTAGGGTTAGCGTCAGGACAACTAGGGTTAGCGTCAGGACAACTAGGGTTAGCGTCAGGACAACTAGGGTTAGCGTAAGGACAACTAGGGTTAGCGTCAGGACAAGTAGGGTTAGCGTCAGGACAACTAGGGTTAGCGTCAGGACAACTAGGGTTAGCGTCAGGACAACTAGGGTTAGCGTCAGGACAAGTAGGGTTAGCGTCAGGACAACTAGGGTTAGCGTCAGGACAACTAGGGTTAGCATCAGGACAACTAGGGTTAGCGTCAGGACAACTAGGGTTAGCGTCAGGACAAGTAGGGTTAGCATCAGGACAACTAGGGTTAGCGTCAGGACAACTAGGGTTAGCGTCAGGACAACTAGGGTTAGCGTCAGGACAACTAGGGTTAGCGTCAGGACAACTAGGGTTAGCGTCAGGACAACTGGGGTTAGCGTCAGGACAAGTAGGGTTAGCGTCAGGACAACTAGGGTTAGCATCAGGACAACTAGGGTTAGCGTCAGGACAACTAGGGTTAGCGTCAGGACAACTAGGGTTAGCGTCAGGACAACTAGGGTTAGCGTCAGGACAAGTAGGGTTAGCGTCAGGACAAATAGGGTTAGCGTCAGGACAACTAGGGTTAGCGTCAGGACAAGTAGGGTTAGCGTCGGGACAAGTAGGGTTAGCGTCGGGACAACTAGGGTTAGCGTCAGGACAACTAGGGTTAGCATCAGGACAACTAGGGTTAGCGGCAGGACAACTAGGGTTAGCGTCAGGACAAGTAGGGTTAGCGTCAGGACAAGTAGGGTTAGCGTCAGGACAAGTAGGGTTAGCGTCAGGACAAGTAGGGTTAGCGTCAGGACAACTAGGGTTAGCGTCAGGACAAATAGGGTTAGCATCAGGACAACTAGGGTTAGCGTCAGGACAACTAGGGTTAGCGTCAGGACAACTAGGATTAGCGTCAGGACAACTAGGGTTAGCGTCAGGACAACTAGGGTTAGCGTCAGGACAACTAGGGTTAGCGTCAGGACAACCAGGGTTAGCGTCAGGACAACTAGGGTTAGCGTCAGGACAACTAGGGTTAGCGTCAGGACAACTAGGGTTAGCATCAGGACAAGTAGGGTTAGCATCAGGACAACTAGGGTTAGCGTCAGGACAACTAGGGTTAGCGTCAGGACAACTAGGGTTAGCGTCAGGACAACTAGGGTTAGCATCAGGACAACTGGGGTTAGCGTCAGGACAAGTAGGGTTAGCGTCAGGACAAGTAGGGTTAGCGTCAGGACAACTAGGGTAAGCATCAGGACAACTAGGGTTAGCGTCAGGACAACTAGGGTTAGCGTCAGGACAACTAGGGTTAGCGTCAGGACAACTAGGGTTAGCGTCAGGACAAGTAGGGTTAGCGTCAGGACAAGTAGGGTTAGCGTCGGGACAAGTAGGGTTAGCGTCGGGACAACTAGGGTTAGCGTCAGGACAACTAGGGTTAGCATCAGGACAACTAGGGTTAGCGGCAGGACAACTAGGGTTAGCGTCAGGACAAGTAGGGTTAGCGTCAGGACAAGTAGGGTTAGCGTCAGGACAAGTAGGGTTAGCGTCAGGACAAGTAGGGTTAGCGTCAGGACAACTAGAGTTAGCGTCAGGACAAATAGGGTTAGCATCAGGACAACTAGGGTTAGCGTCAGGACAACTAGGGTTAGCGTCAGGACAACTAGGATTAGCGTCAGGACAACTAGGGTTAGCGTCAGGACAACTAGGGTTAGCGTCAGGACAACTAGGGTTAGCGTCAGGACAACTAGGGTTAGCGTCAGGACAACTAGGGTTAGCGTCAGGACAACTAGGGTTAGCATCAGGACAAGTAGGGTTACCATCAGGACAACTAGGGTTAGCGTCAGGACAACTAGGGTTAGCGTCAGGACAACTAGGGTTAGCGTCAGGACAACTAGGGTTAGCATCAGGACAACTGGGGTTAGCGTCAGGACAAGTAGGGTTAGCGTCAGGACAAGTAGGGTTAGCGTCAGGACAACTAGGGTAAGCATCAGGACAACTAGGGTTAGCGTCAGGACAACTAGGGTTAGCGTCAGGACAACTAGGGTTAGCGTCAGGACAACTAGGGTTAGCGTCAGGACAAGTAGGGTTAGCGTCAGGACAAATAGGGTTAGCGTCAGGACAACTAGGGTTAGCGTCGGGACAAGTAGGGTTAGCGTCAGGACAACTAGGGTTAGCGTCAGGACAACTAGGGTTAGCGGCAGGACAACTAGGGTTAGCGTCAGGACAAGTAGGGTTAGCGTCAGGACAACTAGGGTTAGCGTCAGGACAAGTAGGGTTAGCGTCAGGACAAGTAGGGTTAGCGTCAGGACAAGTAGGGTTAGCGTCAGGACAACTAGGGTTAGCGTCAGGACAACTAGGGTTAGCGTCAGGACAACTAGGGTTAGCGTCAGGACAACTAGGATTAGCGTCAGGACAACTAGGGTTAGCGTCAGGACAACTAGGGTTAGCGTCAGGACAACTAGGGTTAGCGTCAGGACAACTAGGGTTAGCGTCAGGACAACTAGGGTTAGCGTCAGGACAACTAGGGTTAGCGTCAGGACAAGTAGGGTTAGCGTCAGGACAACTAGGGTTAGCGTCAGGACAACTAGGGTTAGCGTCAGGACAACTAGGGTCAGCGTCAGGACAAGTAGGGTTAGCGTCAGGACAACTAGGGTTAGCGTCAGGACAACTAGGGTTAGCGTCAGGACAAGTAGGGTTAGCATCAGGACAACTAGGGTTAGCGTCAGGACAACTAGGGTTAGCATCAGGACAACTAGGGTTAGCGTCAGGACAACTAGGGTTAGCGTCAGGACAACTAGGGTTAGCGTCAGGACAAGTAGGGTTAGCATCAGGACAAGTAGGGTTAGCGTCAGGACAAGTAGGGTTAGCGTCAGGACAAGTAGGGTTAGCGTCAGGACAAGTAGGGTTAGCATCAGGACAACTAGGGTTAGCGTCAGGACAACTAGGGTTAGCGTCAGGACAACTAGGGTTAGCGTCAGGACAACTGGGGTTAGCGTCAGGACAAGTAGGGTTAGCGTCAGGACAACTAGGGTTAGCGTCGGGACAAGTAGGGTTAGCGTCAGGACAACTAGGGTTAGCGTCAGGACAACTAGGGTTAGCGGCAGGACAACTAGGGTTAGCGTCAGGACAAGTAGGGTTAGCGTCAGGACAACTAGGGTTAGCGTCAGGACAAGTAGGGTTAGCGTCAGGACAAGTAGGGTTAGCGTCAGGACAAGTAGGGTTAGCGTCAGGACAACTAGGGTTAGCGTCAGGACAACTAGGGTTAGCGTCAGGACAACTAGGGTTAGCGTCAGGACAACTAGGATTAGCGTCAGGACAACTAGGGTTAGCGTCAGGACAACTAGGGTTAGCGTCAGGACAACTAGGGTTAGCGTCAGGACAACTAGGGTTAGCGTCAGGACAACTAGGGTTAGCGTCAGGACAACTAGGGTTAGCGTCAGGACAAGTAGGGTTAGCGTCAGGACAACTAGGGTTAGCGTCAGGACAACTAGGGTTAGCGTCAGGACAACTAGGGTCAGCGTCAGGACAAGTAGGGTTAGCGTCAGGACAACTAGGGTTAGCGTCAGGACAACTAGGGTTAGCGTCAGGACAAGTAGGGTTAGCATCAGGACAACTAGGGTTAGCGTCAGGACAACTAGGGTTAGCATCAGGACAACTAGGGTTAGCGTCAGGACAACTAGGGTTAGCGTCAGGACAACTAGGGTTAGCGTCAGGACAAGTAGGGTTAGCATCAGGACAAGTAGGGTTAGCGTCAGGACAAGTAGGGTTAGCGTCAGGACAAGTAGGGTTAGCGTCAGGACAAGTAGGGTTAGCGTCAGGACAACTAGGGTTAGCGTCAGGACAACTAGGGTTAGCGTCAGGACAACTGGGGTTAGCGTCAGGACAAGTAGGGTTAGCGTCAGGACAACTAGGGTTAGCATCAGGACAACTAGGGTTAGCGTCAGGACAACTAGGGTTAGCGTCAGGACAACTAGGGTTAGCGTCAGGACAACTAGGGTTAGCATCAGGACAACTGGGGTTAGCGTCAGGACAAGTAGGGTTAGCGTCAGGACAAGTAGGGTTAGCGTCAGGACAACTAGGGTAAGCATCAGGACAACTAGGGTTAGCGTCAGGACAACTAGGGTTAGCGTCAGGACAACTAGGGTTAGCGTCAGGACAACTAGGGTTAGCGTCAGGACAAGTAGGGTTAGCGTCAGGACAAGTAGGGTTAGCGTCGGGACAAGTAGGGTTAGCGTCGGGACAACTAGGGTTAGCGTCAGGACAACTAGGGTTAGCATCAGGACAACTAGGGTTAGCGGCAGGACAACTAGGGTTAGCGTCAGGACAAGTAGGGTTAGCGTCAGGACAACTAGGGTTAGCGTCAGGACAAGTAGGGTTAGCGTCAGGACAAGTAGGGTTAGCGTCAGGACAACTAGAGTTAGCGTCAGGACAAATAGGGTTAGCATCAGGACAACTAGGGTTAGCGTCAGGACAACTAGGGTTAGCGTCAGGACAACTAGGATTAGCGTCAGGACAACTAGGGTTAGCGTCAGGACAACTAGGGTTAGCGTCAGGACAACTAGGGTTAGCGTCAGGACAACTAGGGTTAGCGTCAGGACAACTAGGGTTAGCGTCAGGACAACTAGGGTTAGCATCAGGACAAGTAGGGTTAGCATCAGGACAACTAGGGTTAGCGTCAGGACAACTAGGGTTAGCGTCAGGACAACTAGGGTTAGCGTCAGGACAACTAGGGTTAGCATCAGGACAACTGGGGTTAGCGTCAGGACAAGTAGGGTTAGCGTCAGGACAAGTAGGGTTAGCGTCAGGACAACTAGGGTAAGCATCAGGACAACTAGGGTTAGCGTCAGGACAACTAGGGTTAGCGTCAGGACAACTAGGGTTAGCGTCAGGACAACTAGGGTTAGCGTCAGGACAAGTAGGGTTAGCGTCAGGACAAATAGGGTTAGCGTCAGGACAACTAGGGTTAGCGTCGGGACAAGTAGGGTTAGCGTCAGGACAACTAGGGTTAGCGTCAGGACAACTAGGGTTAGCGGCAGGACAACTAGGGTTAGCGTCAGGACAAGTAGGGTTAGCGTCAGGACAACTAGGGTTAGCGTCAGGACAAGTAGGGTTAGCGTCAGGACAACTAGGGTTAGCGTCAGGACAACTAGGGTTAGCGTCAGGACAAGTAGGGTTAGCGTCAGGACAACTAGGGTTAGCGTCAGGACAAGTAGGGTTAGCGTCAGGACAACTAGGGTTAGCGTCGGGACAACTAGGGTTAGCGTCAGGACAACTAGGGTTAGCGTCAGGACAACTAGGGTTAGCGTCAGGACAACTAGGGTTAGCGTCAGGACAAGTAGGGTTAGCGTCAGGACAACTAGGGTTAGCGTCAGGACAACTAGGGTTAGCATCAGGACAAGTAGGGTTAGCGTCAGGACAACTAGGGTTAGCGTCAGGACAACTAGGGTTAGCGTCAGGACAACTAGGGTTAGCGTCAGGACAAGTAGGGTTAGCGTCCGGACAAGTAGGGTTAGCGTCAGGACAAGTAGGGTTAGCGTCAGGACAACTAGGGTTAGCGTCAGGACAAGTAGGGTTAGCGTCAGGACAAGTAGGGTTAGCGTCAGGACAAGTAGGGTTAGCGTCAGGACAAGTAGGGTTAGCGTCAGGACAAGTAGGGTTAGCGTCAGGACAAGTAGGGTTAGCATCAGGACAACTAGGGTTAGCGTCAGGACAACTAGGGTTAGCGTCATTACAACTAGGGTTAGCATCAGGACAACTAGGGTTAGCGTCAGGTCAACTAGGGTTAGCGTCAGGACAACTAGGGTAAGCGTCAGGACAACTAGGGTTAGCGTCAGGACAACTAGGGTTAGCATCAGGACAACTAGGGTTAGCGTCAGGACAACTAGGGTTAGCATCAGGACAAGTAGGGTTAGCGTCAGGACAACTAGGGTTAGCGTCAGGACAACTAGGGTTAGCGTCAGGACAAGTAGGGTTAGCGTCAGGACAAGTAGGGTTAGCGTCAGGACAAGTAGGGTTAGCGTCAGGACAAGTAGGGTTAGCGTCAGGACAAGTAGGGTTAGCGTCAGGACAACTAGGGTTAGCGTCAGGACAAGTAGGGTTAGCGTCAGGACAACTAGGGTTAGCGTCAGGACAAGTAGGGTTAGCGTCAGGACAAGTAGGGTTAGCGTCAGGACAAGTAGGGTTAGCGTCAGGACAACTAGGGTTAGCGTCAGGACAACTAGGGTTAGCGTCAGGACAACTAGGGTTAGCGTCAGGACAACTAGGATTAGCGTCAGGACAACTAGGGTTAGCGTCAGGACAACTAGGGTTAGCGTCAGGACAACTAGGGTTAGCGTCAGGACAACTAGGGTTAGCGTCAGGACAACTAGGGTTAGCGTCAGGACAACTAGGGTTAGCGTCAGGACAAGTAGGGTTAGCGTCAGGACAACTAGGGTTAGCGTCAGGACAACTAGGGTTAGCGTCAGGACAACTAGGGTCAGCGTCAGGACAAGTAGGGTTAGCGTCAGGACAACTAGGGTTAGCGTCAGGACAACTAGGGTTAGCGTCAGGACAAGTAGGGTTAGCATCAGGACAACTAGGGTTAGCGTCAGGACAACTAGGGTTAGCATCAGGACAACTAGGGTTAGCGTCAGGACAACTAGGGTTAGCGTCAGGACAACTAGGGTTAGCGTCAGGACAAGTAGGGTTAGCATCAGGACAAGTAGGGTTAGCGTCAGGACAAGTAGGGTTAGCGTCAGGACAAGTAGGGTTAGCGTCAGGACAAGTAGGGTTAGCGTCAGGACAACTAGGGTTAGCGTCAGGACAACTAGGGTTAGCGTCAGGACAACTGGGGTTAGCGTCAGGACAAGTAGGGTTAGCGTCAGGACAACTAGGGTTAGCATCAGGACAACTAGGGTTAGCGTCAGGACAACTAGGGTTAGCGTCAGGACAACTAGGGTTAGCGTCAGGACAACTAGGGTTAGCATCAGGACAACTGGGGTTAGCGTCAGGACAAGTAGGGTTAGCGTCAGGACAAGTAGGGTTAGCGTCAGGACAACTAGGGTAAGCATCAGGACAACTAGGGTTAGCGTCAGGACAACTAGGGTTAGCGTCAGGACAACTAGGGTTAGCGTCAGGACAACTAGGGTTAGCGTCAGGACAAGTAGGGTTAGCGTCAGGACAAGTAGGGTTAGCGTCGGGACAAGTAGGGTTAGCGTCGGGACAACTAGGGTTAGCGTCAGGACAACTAGGGTTAGCATCAGGACAACTAGGGTTAGCGGCAGGACAACTAGGGTTAGCATCAGGACAAGTAGGGTTAGCGTCAGGACAACTAGGGTTAGCGTCAGGACAAGTAGGGTTAGCGTCAGGACAAGTAGGGTTAGCGTCAGGACAACTAGAGTTAGCGTCAGGACAAATAGGGTTAGCATCAGGACAACTAGGGTTAGCGTCAGGACAACTAGGGTTAGCGTCAGGACAACTAGGATTAGCGTCAGGACAACTAGGGTTAGCGTCAGGACAACTAGGGTTAGCGTCAGGACAACTAGGGTTAGCGTCAGGACAACTAGGGTTAGCGTCAGGACAACTAGGGTTAGCGTCAGGACAACTAGGGTTAGCATCAGGACAAGTAGGGTTAGCATCAGGACAACTAGGGTTAGCGTCAGGACAACTAGGGTTAGCGTCAGGACAACTAGGGTTAGCGTCAGGACAACTAGGGTTAGCATCAGGACAACTGGGGTTAGCGTCAGGACAAGTAGGGTTAGCGTCAGGACAAGTAGGGTTAGCGTCAGGACAACTAGGGTAAGCATCAGGACAACTAGGGTTAGCGTCAGGACAACTAGGGTTAGCGTCAGGACAACTAGGGTTAGCGTCAGGACAACTAGGGTTAGCGTCAGGACAAGTAGGGTTAGCGTCAGGACAAATAGGGTTAGCGTCAGGACAACTAGGGTTAGCGTCGGGACAAGTAGGGTTAGCGTCAGGACAACTAGGGTTAGCGTCAGGACAACTAGGGTTAGCGGCAGGACAACTAGGGTTAGCGTCAGGACAAGTAGGGTTAGCGTCAGGACAACTAGGGTTAGCGTCAGGACAAGTAGGGTTAGCGTCAGGACAACTAGGGTTAGCGTCAGGACAACTAGGGTTAGCGTCAGGACAAGTAGGGTTAGCGTCAGGACAACTAGGGTTAGCGTCAGGACAAGTAGGGTTAGCGTCAGGACAACTAGGGTTAGCGTCGGGACAACTAGGGTTAGCGTCAGGACAACTAGGGTTAGCGTCAGGACAACTAGGGTTAGCGTCAGGACAACTAGGGTTAGCGTCAGGACAAGTAGGGTTAGCGTCAGGACAACTAGGGTTAGCGTCAGGACAACTAGGGTTAGCATCAGGACAAGTAGGGTTAGCGTCAGGACAACTAGGGTTAGCGTCAGGACAACTAGGGTTAGCGTCAGGACAACTAGGGTTAGCGTCAGGACAAGTAGGGTTAGCGTCCGGACAAGTAGGGTTAGCGTCAGGACAAGTAGGGTTAGCGTCAGGACAACTAGGGTTAGCGTCAGGACAAGTAGGGTTAGCGTCAGGACAAGTAGGGTTAGCGTCAGGACAAGTAGGGTTAGCGTCAGGACAAGTAGGGTTAGCGTCAGGACAAGTAGGGTTAGCGTCAGGACAAGTAGGGTTAGCATCAGGACAACTAGGGTTAGCGTCAGGACAACTAGGGTTAGCGTCATTACAACTAGGGTTAGCATCAGGACAACTAGGGTTAGCGTCAGGTCAACTAGGGTTAGCGTCAGGACAACTAGGGTAAGCGTCAGGACAACTAGGGTTAGCGTCAGGACAACTAGGGTTAGCATCAGGACAACTAGGGTTAGCGTCAGGACAACTAGGGTTAGCATCAGGACAAGTAGGGTTAGCGTCAGGACAACTAGGGTTAGCGTCAGGACAACTAGGGTTAGCGTCAGGACAAGTAGGGTTAGCGTCAGGACAAGTAGGGTTAGCGTCAGGACAAGTAGGGTTAGCGTCAGGACAAGTAGGGTTAGCGTCAGGACAAGTAGGGTTAGCGTCAGGACAACTAGGGTTAGCGTCAGGACAAGTAGGGTTAGCGTCAGGACAAGTAGGGTTAGCGTCAGGACAAGTAGGGTTAGCGTCAGGACAAGTAGGGTTAGCGTCAGGACAAGTAGGGTTAGCATCAGGACAACTAGGGTTAGCGTCAGGACAACTAGGGTTAGCGTCATTACAACTAGGGTTAGCGTCAGGACAACTAGGGTTAGCGTCAGGACAACTAGGGTTAGCGTCAGGACAACTAGGGTTAGCGTCAGGACAAGTAGGGTTAGCGTCAGGACAACTAGGGTTAGCGTCAGGACAAGTAGGGTTAGCGTCAGGACAAGTAGGGTTAGCGTCAGGACAACTAGGGTTAGCGTCAGGACAACTAGGGTTAGCGTCAGGAAAACTAGGGTTAGCGTCAGGAAAACTAGGGTTAGCGTCAGGACAACTAGGGTTAGCATCAGGACAACTAGGGTTAGCGTCAGGACAACTAGGGTTAGCGTCAGGACAACTAGGGTTAGCGTCAGGACAGCTAGGGTTAGCGTCAGGACAACTAGGGTTAGCGTCAGGAAAACTAGGGTTAGCATCAGGACAACTAGGGTTAGCTTCAGGACAACTAGGGTTAGCGTCAGGACAACTAGGGTTAGCGTCAGGACAACTAGGGTTAGCGTCAGGACAACTAGGGTTAGCGTCAGGACAAGTAGGGTTAGCGTCAGGACAACTAGGGTTAGCGTCAGGACAACTAGGGTTAGCGTCAGGACAACTAGGGTTAGCATCAGGACAAGTAGGGTTAGCGTCAGGACAAGTAGGGTTAGCGTCAGGACAACTAGGGTTAGCGTCAGGACAACTAGGGTTAGCGTCAGGACAACTAGGGTTAGCGTCAGGACAAATAGGGTTAGCGTCAGGACAAGTAGGGTTAGCGTCAGGACAACTAGGGTTAGCGTCAGGACAACTAGGGTTAGCGTCAGGACAAGTAGGGTTAGCGTCAGGACAACTAGGGTTAGCGTCGGGACAACTAGGGTTAGCGTCAGGACAACTAGGGTTAGAGTCGGGACAACTAGGGTTAGCGTCGGGACAACTAGGGTTAGCGTCAGGACAACTAGGGTTAGCGTCAGGACAAGTAGGGTTAGCGTCAGGACAAGTAGGGTTAGCGTCAGGACAAGTAGGGTTAGCGTCAGGACAAGTAGGGTTAGCGTCAGGACAACTAGGGTTAGCGTCAGGACAACTAGGGTTAGCGTCAGGACAACTAGGGTTAGCGTCAGGACAACTAGGGTTAGCGTCAGGACAACTAGGGTTAGAGTCAGGACAACTAGGGTTAGCGTCGGGACAACTAGGGTTAGCGTCAGGACAACTAGGGTTAGCGGCAGGACAACTAGGGTTAGCGTCAGGACAAGTAGGGTTAGCGTCAGGACAACTAGGGTTAGCGTCAGGACAAGTAGGGTTAGCGTCAGGACAAGTAGGGTTAGCGTCAGGACAAGTAGGGTTAGCGTCAGGACAACTAGGGTTAGCGTCAGGACAACTAGGGTTAGCGTCAGGACAACTAGGGTTAGCGTCAGGACAAGTAGGGTTAGCGTCAGGACAAGTAGGGTTAGCGTCAGGACAAGTAGGGTTAGCGTCAGGACAAGTAGGGTTAGCGTCAGGACAAGTAGGGTTAGCGTCAGGACAACTAGGGTTAGCGTCAGGACAACTAGGGTTAGCGTCAGGACAAGTAGGGTTAGCGTCAGGACAACTAGGGTTAGCGTCAGGACAACTAGGGTTAGCGTCAGGACAACTAGGGTTAGCGTCAGGACAACTAGGGTTAGCGTCAGGACAACTAGGGTTAGCGTCAGGACAAGTAGGGTTAGCGTCAGGACAACTAGGGTTAGCGTCAGGACAACTAGGGTTAGCGTCAGGACAAGTAGGGTTAGCGTCAGGACAACTAGGGTTAGCGTCGGGACAACTAGGGTTAGCGTCAGGACAACTAGGGTTAGCGTCAGGACAACTAGGGTTAGCGTCGGGACAACTAGGGTTAGCGTCAGGACAACTAGGGTTAGCGGCAGGACAACTAGGGTTAGCGTCAGGACAAGAAGGGTTAGCGTCAGGACAACTAGGGTTAGCGTCAGGACAAGTAGGGTTAGCGTCAGGACAAGTAGGGTTAGCGTCAGGACAACTAGGGTTAGCGTCAGGACAACTAGGGTTAGAGTCAGGACAACTAGGGTTAGCGTCAGGACAACTAGGGTTAGCGTCAGGACAAGTAGGGTTAGCGTCAGGACAAGTAGGGTTAGCGTCAGGACAACTAGGGTTAGCGTCAGGACAACTAGGGTTAGCGTCAGGACAACTAGGGTTAGCGTCAGGACAACTAGGGTTAGCGTCAGGACAAGTAGGGTTAGCGTCAGGACAAGTAGGGTTAGCGTCAGGAAAACTAGGGTTAGCGTCAGGACAACTAGGGTTAGCGTCAGGACAACTAGGGTTAGCGTCAGTACAACTAGGGTTAGCGTCATTACAACTAGGGTTAGCGTCAGGACAACTAGGGTTAGCGTCAGGACAACTAGGGTTAGCGTCAGGACAACTACGGTTAGCGTCAGGACAACTAGGGTTAGCATCAGGACAACTAGGGTTAGCGTCAGGACAAGTAGGGTTAGCGTCAGGACAACTAGGGTTAGCGTCAGGACAACTAGGGTTAGCGTCAGGACAAGTAGGGTTAGCGTCAGGACAAGTAGGGTTAGCGTCAGGACAACTAGGGTTAGCGTCAGGACAACTAGGGTTAGCATCAGGACAAGTAGGGTTAGCGTCAGGACAACTAGGGTTAACGTCAGGACAACTAGGGTTAGCGTCAGGACAAGTAGGGTTAGCGTCAGGACAAGTAGGGTTAGCGTCAGGACAAGTAGGGTTAGCGTCAGGACAAGTAGGGTTAGCGTCAGGACAACTAGGGTTAGCGTCAGGACAACTAGGGTTAGCGTCAGGACAAGTAAGGTTAGCGTCAGGACAAGTAGGGTTAGCGTCAGGACAAGTAGGGTTAGCGTCAGGACAAGTAGGGTTAGCGTCAGGACAACTAGGGTTAGCATCAGGACAACTAGGGTTAGCGTCAGGACAACTAGGGTTAGCGTCATTTCAACTAGGGTTAGCGTCAGGACAACTAGGGTTAGCGTCAGGACAACTAGGATTAGCATCAGGACAACTAGGGTTAGCATCAGGACAACTAGGGTTAGCGTCAGGACAACTAGGGTTAGCATCAGGACAAGTAGGGTTAGCGTCAGGACAACTAGGGTTAGCGTCAGGACAACTAGGGTTAGCGTCAGGACAACTAGGGTTAGCGTCAGGACAAGTAGGGTTAGCGTCAGGACAAGTAGGGTTAGCGTCAGGACAAGTAGGGTTAGCGTCAGGACAAGTAGGGTTAGCGTCAGGACAAGTAGGGTTAGCGTCAGGACAACTAGGGTTAGCGTCAGGACAAGTAGGGTTAGCGTCAGGACAAGTAGGGTTAGCGTCAGGACAAGTAGGGTTAGCGTCAGGACAACTAGGGTTAGCATCAGGACAACTAGGGTTAGCATCAGGACAACTAGGGTTAGCGTCAGGACAACTAGGGTTAGCGTCAGGACAACTAGGGTTAGCGTCAGGTCAACTAGGGTTAGCGTCAGGACAACTAGGGTTAGCGTCAGGACAACTAGGGTTAGCGTCAGGACAACTAGGGTTAGCGTCAGGACAACTAGGGTTAGCGTCAGGACAACTAGGGTTAGCGTCAGGACAACTAGGGTTAGCGTCAGGACAACTAGGGTTAGCGTCAGGACAAGTAGGGTTAGCGTCAGGACAACTAGGGCTAGCGTCAGGACAACTAGGGTTAGCGTCAGGACAAGTAGGGTTAGCGTCAGGACAAGTAGGGTTAGCGTCAGGAAAACTAGGGTTAGCGTCAGGACAACTAGGGTTAGCGTCAGGACAAGTAGGGTTAGCGTCAGGACAACTAGGGTTAGCGTCAGGACAAGTAGGGTTAGCATCAGGACAACTAGGGTTAGCGTCAAGACAACTAGGGTTAGCGTCAGGACAACTAGGGTTAGCGTCAGGAAAACTAGGGTTAGCGTCAGGACAACTAGGGTTAGCGTCAGGACAACTAGGGTTAGCGTCAGGACAGCTAGGGTTAGCGTCAGGACAACTAGGGTTAGCGTCAGGAAAACTAGGGTTAGCATCAGGACAACTAGGGTTAGCGTCAGGACAACTAGGGTTAGCGTCAGGACAACTAGGGTTAGCGTCAGGACAAGTAAGGTTAGCGTCAGGACAAGTAGGGTTAGCGTCAGGACAAGTAGGGTTAGCGTCAGGACAAGTAGGGTTAGCGTCAGGACAACTAGGGTTAGCATCAGGACAACTAGGGTTAGCGTCAGGACAACTAGGGTTAGCGTCATTACAACTAGGGTTAGCGTCAGGACAACTAGGGTTAGCGTCAGGTCAACTAGGGTTAGCGTCAGGACAACTAGGGTTAGCGTCAGGACAACTAGGGTTAGCATCAGGACAACTAGGGTTAGCATCAGGACAACTAGGGTTAGCGTCAGGACAACTAGGGTTAGCATCAGGACAAGTAGGGTTAGCGTCAGGACAACTAGGGTTAGCGTCAGGACAACTAGGGTTAGCGTCAAGACAACTAGGGTTAGCGTCAGGACAACTAGGGTTAGCGTCAGGAAAACTAGGGTTAGCGTCAGGACAACTAGGGTTAGCGTCAGGACAACTAGGGTTAGCGTCAGGACAACTAGGGTTAGCGTCAGGAAAACTAGGGTTAGCATCAGGACAACTAGGGTTAGCGTCAGGACAACTAGGGTTAGCGTCAGGACAACTAGGGTTAGCGTCAGGACAAGTAAGGTTAGCGTCAGGACAAGTAGGGTTAGCGTCAGGACAAGTAGGGTTAGCGTCAGGACAAGCAGGGTTAGCGTCAGGACAACTAGGGTTAGCATCAGGACAACTAGGGTTAGCGTCAGGACAACTAGGGTTAGCGTCATTACAATTAGGGTTAGCGTCAGGACAACTAGGGTTAGCGTCAGGTCAACTAGGGTTAGCGTCAGGACAACTAGGGTTAGCGTCAGGACAACTAGGGTTAGCATCAGGACAACTAGGGTTAGCATCAGGACAACTAGGGTTAGCGTCAGGACAACTAGGGTTAGCATCAGGACAAGTAGGGTTAGCGTCAGGACAACTAGGGTTAGCGTCAGGACAACTAGGGTTAGCGTCAGGACAAGTAGGGTTAGCGTCAGGACAGGTAGGGTTAGCGTCAGGACAAGTAGGGTTAGCGTCAGGACAAGTAGGGTTAGCGTCAGGACAAGTAGGGTTAGCGTCAGGACAAGTAGGGTTAGCGTCAGGACAACTAGGGTTAGCGTCAGGACAAGTAGGGTTAGCGTCAGGACAAGTAGGGTTAGCGTCAGGACAAGTAGGGTTAGCGTCAGGACAACTAGGGTTAGCATCAGGACAACTAGGGTTAGCGTCAGGACAACTAGGGTTAGCGTCATTACAACTAGGGTTAGCGTCAGGACAACTAGGGTTAGCGTCAGGTCAACTAGGGTTAGCGTCAGGACAACTAGGGTTAGCGTCAGGACAAGTAGGGTTAGCGTCAGGACAACTAGGGTTAGCGTCAGGACAACTAGGGTTAGCGTCAGGACAACTAGGGTTAGCGTCAGGACAAGTAGGGTTAGCGTCAGGACAACTAGGGTTAGCGTCAGGACAAGTAGGGTTAGCGTCAGGACAAGTAGGGTTAGCGTCAGGACAAGTAGGGTTAGCGTCAGGAAAACTAGGGTTAGCGTCAGGACAACTAGGGTTAGCGTCAGGACAAGTAGGGTTAGCGTCAGGACAACTAGGGGTAGCGTCAGGACAAGTAGGGTTAGCATCAGGACAACTAGGGTTAGCGTCAAGACAACTAGGGTTAGCGTCAGGACAACTAGGGTTAGCGTCAGGAAAACTAGGGTTAGCGTCAGGACAACTAGGGTTAGCGTCAGGACAACTAGGGTTAGCGTCAGGACAGCTAGGGTTAGCGTCAGGACAACTAGGGTTAGCGTCAGGAAAACTAGGGTTAGCATCAGGACAACTAGGGTTAGCGTCAGGACAACTAGGGTTAGCGTCAGGACAACTAGGGTTAGCGTCAGGACAACTAGGTTTAGCGTCAGGACAACTAGGGTTAGCGTCAGGACAAGTAGGGTTAGCGTCAGGACAACTAGGGTTAGCGTCAGGACAAGTAGGGTTAGCGTCAGGACAAGTAGGGTTAGCGTCAGGAAAACTAGGGTTAGCGTCAGGACAACTAGGGTTAGCGTCAGGACAAGTAGGGTTAGCGTCAGGACAACTAGGGTTAGCGTCAGGACAAGTAGGGTTAGCATCAGGACAACTAGGGTTAGCGTCAAGACAACTAGGGTTAGCGTCAGGACAACTAGGGTTAGCTTCAGGACAACTAGGGTTAGCTTCAGGACAACTAGGGTTAGCGTCAGGACAACTAGGGTTAGCGTCAGGACAGCTAGGGTTAGCGTCAGGACAACTAGGGTTAGCGTCAGGAAAACTAGGGTTAGCATCAGGACAACTAGGGTTAGCGTCAGGACAACTAGGGTTAGCGTCAGGACAACTAGGGTTAGCGTCAGGACAACTAGGGTTAGCGTCAGGACAACTAGGGTTAGCGTCAGGACAAGTAGGGTTAGCGTCAGGAACACTAGGGTTAGCGTCAGGACAACTAGGGTTAGCGTCAGGACAACTAGGGTTAGCGTCAGGACAACTAGGGTTAGCGTCAGGACAAGTAGCGTTAGCGTCAGGACAAGTAGGGTTAGCGTCAGGACAACTAGGGTTAGCGTCAGGACAACTAGGGTTAGCGTCAGGACAAGTAGGGTTAGCGTCAGGACAAATAGGGTTAGCGTCAGGACAACTAGGGTTAGCGTCAGGACAACTAGGGTTAGCGTCAGGACAACTAGGGTTAGCGTCAGGACAACTAGGGTTAGCGTCAGGACAGCTAGGGTTAGCGTCAGGACAAGTAGGGTTAGCGTCAGGACAACTTGGGTTAGCTTCAGGACAAGTAGGGTTAGCGTCAGGACAAGTAGGGTTAGCGTCAGGACAACTAGGGTTAGCGTCAGGACAACTAGGGTTAGCGTCAGGACAACTAGGGTTAGCGTCAGGACAACTAGGGTTAGAGTCAGGACAACTAGGGTTAGCGTCAGGACAACTAGGGTTAGCGTCAGGACAACTAGGGTTAGCGTCAGGACAAGTAGGGTTAGCGTCAGGACAACTAGGGTTAGCGTCAGGACAACTAGGGTTAGCGTCAGGACAACTAGGGTTAGCGTCAGGACAACTAGGGTTAGCGTCAGGACAACTACGGTTAGCGTCAGGACAACTAGGGTTAGCGTCAGGACAACTACGGTTAGCGTCAGGACAACTAGGGTTAGCGTCAGGACAACTAGGGTTAGCGTCAGGACAAGTAGGGTTAGCGTCAGGACAACTAGGGTTAGCGTCAGGACAAGTAGGGTTAGCGTCAGGACAACTAGGGTTAGCGTCAGGACAACTAGGGTTAGCGTCAGGACAACTAGGGTTAGCGTCAGGACAACTAGGGTTAGCGTCAGGACAACTAGGGTTAGCGTCAGGACAACTAGGGTGAGCGTCAGGACAAGTAGGGTTAGCGTCAGGACAAGTAGGGTTAGCGTCAGGACAAGTAGGGTTAGCGTCAGGACAACTAGGGTTAGCGTCAGGACAACTAGGGTTAGCGTCAGGACAACTAGGGTTAGCGTCAGGACAAGTAGGGTTAGCGTCAGGACAAGTAGGGTTAGCGTCAGGACAACTAGGGTTAGCGTCAGGACAACTAGGGTTAGCGTCAGGACAACTAGGGTTAGCGTCAGGACAACTAGGGTTAGCGTCAGGACAAATAGGGTTAGCGTCAGGACAACTAGGGTTAGCGTTAGGACAAGTAGGGTTAGCGTCAGGACAACTTGGGTTAGCTTCAGGACAAGTAGGGTTAGCGTCAGGACAAGTAGGGTTAGCGTCAGGACAACTAGGGTTAGCGTCAGGACAACTAGGGTTAGCGTCAGGACAACTAGGGTTAGCGTCAGGACAACTAGGGTTAGAGTCAGGACAACTAGGGTTAGCGTCAGGACAACTAGGGTTAGCGTCAGGACAACTAGGGTTAGCGTCAGGACAAGTAGGGTTAGCGTCAGGACAACTAGGGTTAGCGTCAGGACAACTAGGGTTAGCGTCAGGACAACTAGGGTTAGCGTCAGGACAAGTAGGGTTAGCGTCAGGACAACTAGGGTTAGCGTCAGGACAACTAGGGTTAGCATCAGGACAACTAGGGTTAGCGTCAGGACAACTAGGGTTAGCGTCAGGACAACTAGGGTTAGCGTCAGGACAACTAGGGTTAGCGTCAGGACAAGTAGGGTTAGCGTCAGGACAAGTAGGGTTAGCGTCAGGACAACTAGGGTTAGCGTCAGGACAACTAGGGTTAGCGTCAGGACAACTAGGGTTAGCGTCAGGACAAGTAGGGTTAGCGTCAGGACAAGTAGGGTTAGCGTCAGGACAACTAGGGTTAGCGTCAGGACAACTAGGGTTAGCGTCAGGACAACTAGGGTTAGCGTCAGGACAACTAGGGTTAGCGTCAGGACAACTAGGGTTAGCGTCAGGACAACTAGGGTTAGCGTCAGGACAAGTAGGGTTAGCGTCAGGACAAGTAGGGTTAGCGTCAGGACAACTAGGGTTAGCGTCAGGACAACTAGGGTTAGCGTCAGGACAACTAGGGTTAGCGTCAGGACAACTAGGGTTAGCGTCAGGACAAATAGGGTTAGCGTCAGGACAACTAGGGTTAGCGTCAGGACAAGTAGGGTTAGCGTCAGGACAACTTGGGTTAGCTTCAGGACAAGTAGGGTTAGCGTCAGGACAAGTAGGGTTAGCGTCAGGACAACTAGGGTTAGCGTCAGGACAACTAGGGTTAGCGTCAGGACAACTAGGGTTAGCGTCAGGACAACTAGGGTTAGAGTCAGGACAACTAGGGTTAGCGTCAGGACAACTAGGGTTAGCGTCAGGACAACTAGGGTTAGCGTCAGGAAAAGTAGGGTTAGCGTCAGGACAACTAGGGTTAGCGTCAGGACAACTAGGGTTAGCGTCAGGACAACTAGGGTTAGCGTCAGGACAAGTAGGGTTAGCGTCAGGACAACTAGGGTTAGCGTCAGGACAACTAGGGTTAGCATCAGGACAACTAGGGTTAGCGTCAGGACAACTAGGGTTAGCGTCAGGACAACTAGGGTTAGCGTCAGGACAACTAGGGTTAGCGTCAGGACAAGTAGGGTTAGCGTCAGGACAAGTAGGGTTAGCGTCAGGACAAGTAGGGTTAGCGTCAGGACAAGTAGAGTTAGCGTCAGGACAACTAGGGTTAGCGTCAGGACAACTAGGGTTAGCGTCAGGACAACTAGGGTTAGCGTCAGGACAACTACGGTTAGCGTCAGGACAACTAGGGTTAGCGTCAGGACAACTAGGGTTAGCGTCAGGACAAGTAGGGTTAGCGTCAGGACAACTAGGGTTAGCGTCAGGACAAGTAGGGTTAGCGTCAGGACAACTAGGGTTAGCGTCAGGACAACTAGGGTTAGCGTCAGGACAACTAGGGTTAGCGTCAGGACAACTAGGGTTAGCGTCAGGACAACTAGGGTTAGCGTCAGGACAACTAGGGTTAGCGTCAGGACAACTAGGGTTAGCGTCAGGACAAGTAGGGTTAGAGTCAGGACAAGTAGGGTTAGCGTCAGGACAAGTAGGGTTAGCGTCAGGACAACTAGGGTTAGCGTCAGGACAACTAGGGTTAGCGTCAGGACAACTAGGGTTAGCGTCAGGACAAGTAGGGTTAGCGTCAGGACAAGTAGGGTTAGCGTCAGGACAACTAGGGTTAGCGTCAGGACAACTAGGGTTAGCGTCAGGACAACTAGGGTTAGCGTCAGGACAACTAGGGTTAGCGTCAGGACAAATAGGGTTAGCGTCAGGACAACTAGGGTTAGCGTCAGGACAACTAGGGTTAGCGTCAGGACAACTAGGGTTAGCGTCAGGACAACTAGGGTTAGCGTCAGGACAACTAGGGTTAGCGTCGGGACAACTAGGGTTAGCGTCAGGACAACTAGGGTTAGCGTCGGGACAACTAGGGTTAGCGTCGGGACAACTAGGGTTAGCGTCGGGACAACTAGGGTTAGCGTCAGGACAACTAGGGTTAGCGGCAGGACAACTAGGGTTAGCGTCAGGACAACTGGGGTTAGCGTCAGGACAAGTAGGGTTAGCGTCAGGACAAGTAGGGTTAGCGTCAGGACAACTAGGGTTAGCGTCAGGACAACTAGGGTTAGCGTCAGGACAAGTAGGGTTAGCGTCAGGACAAGTAGGGTTAGCGTCAGGACAAGTAGGGTTAGCGTCAGGACAAGTAGGGTTAGCGTCAGGACAACTAGGGTTAGCGTCAGGACAACTAGGGTTAGCGTCAGGACAAGTAGGGTTAGCGTCAGGACAAGTAGGGTTAGCGTCAGGACAACTAGGGTTAGCGTCAGGACAACTAGGGTTAGCGTCAGGACAAGTAGGGTTAGCGTCGGGACAACTAGGGTTAGCGTCGGGACAACTAGGGTTAGCGTCGGGACAACTAGGGTTAGAGTCGGGACAACTAGGGTTAGCGTCGGGACAACTAGGGTTAGCGTCAGGACAACTAGGGTTAGCGGCAGGACAACTAGGGTTAGCGTCAGGACAAGTAGGGTTAGCGTCAGGACAACTAGGGTTAGCGTCAGGACAAGTAGGGTTAGCGTCAGGACAAGTAGGGTTAGCGTCAGGACAAGTAGGGTTAGCGTCAGGACAAGTAGGGTTAGCGTCAGGACAACTAGGGTTAGCGTCAGGACAACTAGGGTTAGCGTCAGGACAACTAGGGTTAGCGTCAGGACAACTAGGGTTAGCGTCAGGACAAGTAGGGTTAGCGTCAGGACAAGTAGGGTTAGCGTCAGGACAAGTAGGGTTAGCGTCAGGACAAGTAGGGTTAGCGTCAGGACAAGTAGGGTTAGCGTCAGGACAACTAGGGTTAGCGTCAGTACAAGTAGGGTTAGCGTCAGGACAACTAGGGTTAGCGTCAGGACAACTAGGGTTAGCGTCAGGACAAGTAGGGTTAGCGTCAGGACAAATAGGGTTTAGCGTCAGGACAACTAGGGTTAGCGTCAGGACAACTAGGGTTAGCGTCAGGACAAGTAGGGTTAGCGTCAGGACAACTAGGGTTAGCGTCGGGACAACTAGGGTTAGCGTCGGGACAACTAGGGTTAGCGTCAGGACAACTAGGGTTAGCGTCGGGACAACTAGGGTTAGCGTCAGGACAACTAGGGTTAGCGTCAGGACAACTAGGGTTAGCGTCAGGACAAGTAGGGTTAGCGTCAGGACAAGTAGGGTTAGCGTCAGGACAACTAGGGTTAGCGTCAGGACAACTAGGGTTAGCATCAGGACAACTAGGGTTAGCGTCAGGACAACTAGGATTAGCGTCAGGACAACTAGGATTAGCGTCAGGACAACTAGGGTTAGCGTCAGGACAACTAGGGTTAGCGTCAGGACAACTAGGGTTAGAGTCAGGACAACTAGGGTTAGCGTCAGGACAACTAGGGTTAGCGTCAGGACAAGTAGGGTTAGCGTCAGGACAAGTAGGGTTAGCGTCAGGACAACTAGGGTTAGCGTCAGGACAACTAGGGTTAGCGTCAGGACAAGTAGGGTTAGCGTCAGGACAAGTAGGGTTAGCGTCAGGACAACTAGGGTTAGCGTCAGGACAACTAGGGTTAGCGTCAGGACAACTAGGGTTAGCGTCAGTACAACTAGGGTTAGCGTCATTACAACTAGGGTTAGCGTCAGGACAACTAGGGTTAGCGTCAGGACAACTAGGGTTAGCGTCAGGACAACTAGGGTTAGCGTCAGGACAACTACGGTTAGCGTCAGGACAACTAGGGTTAGCATCAGGACAACTAGGGTTAGCGTCAGGACAAGTAGGGTTAGCGTCAGGACAAGTAGGGTTAGCGTCAGGACAACTAGGGTTAGCGTCAGGACAACTAGGGTTAGCGTCAGGACAAGTAGGGTTAGCGTCAGGACAAGTAGGGTTAGCGTCAGGACAAGTAGGGTTAGCGTCAGGACAAGTAGGGTTAGCGTCAGGACAAGTAGGTTTAGCGTCAGGACAACTAGGGTTAGCATCAGGACAACTAGGGTTAGCGTCAGGACAACTAGGGTTAGCGTCATTACAACTAGGGTTAGCGTCAGGACAACTAGGGTTAGCGTCAGGTCAACTAGGGTTAGCGTCAGGACAACTAGGATTAGCATCAGGACAACTAGGATTAGCATCAGGACAACTAGGGTTAGCATCAGGACAACTAGGGTTAGCGTCAGGACAACTAGGGTTAGCATCAGGACAAGTAGGGTTAGCGTCAGGACAACTAGGGTTAGCGTCAGGACAAGTAGGGTTAGCGTCAGGACAACTAGGGTTAGCGTCGGGACAACTAGGGTTAGCGTCAGGACAACTAGGGTTAGCGTCAGGACAACTAGGGTTAGCGGCAGGACAACTAGGGTTAGCGTCAGGACAAGTAGGGTTAGCGTCAGGACAACTAGGGTTAGCGTCAGGACAAGTAGGGTTAGCGTCAGGACAAGTAGGGTTAGCGTCAGGACAAGTAGGGTTAGCGTCAGGACAACTAGGGTTAGCGTCAGGACAACTAGGGTTAGCATCAGGACAACTAGGGTTAGCGTCAGGACAACTAGGGTTAGCGTCAGGACAACTAGGATTAGCGTCAGGAGAACTAGGGTTAGCGTCAGGACAACTAGGGTTAGCGTCAGGACAACTAGGGTTAGCGTCAGGACAACTAGGGTTAGCGTCAGGACAACTAGGGTTAGCGTCAGGACAACTAGGGTTAGCATCAGGACAACTAGGGTTAGCGTCAGGACAACTAGGGTTAGCGTCAGGACAACTAGGGTTAGCGTCAGGACAACTAGGGTTAGCGTCAGGACAACTAGGGTCAGCGTCAGGACAAGTAGGGTTAGCGTCAGGACAACTAGGGTTAGCGTCAGGACAACTAGGGTTAGCGTCAGGACAAGTAGGGTTAGCATCAGGACAACTAGGGTTAGCGTCAAGACAACTAGGGTTAGCATCAGGACAACTAGGGTTAGCGTCAGGACAACTAGGGTTAGCGTCAGGACAACTAGGGTTAGCGTCAGGACAAGTAGGGTTAGCATCAGGACAAGTAGGGTTAGCGTCAGGACAAGTAGGGTTAGCGTCAGGACAAGTAGGGTTAGCGTCAGGACAAGTAGGGTTAGCGTCAGGACAAGTAGGGTTAGCGTCAGGACAAGTAGAGTTAGCGTCAGGACAAGTAGGGTTAGCGTCAGGACAACTAGGGTTAGCGTCAGGACAACTAGGGTTAGCGTCAGGACAACTACGGTTAGCGTCAGGACAACTAGGGTTAGCGTCAGGACAACTAGGGTTAGCGTCAGGACAAGTAGGGTTAGCGTCAGGACAACTAGGGTTAGCGTCAGGACAACTAGGGTTAGCATCAGGACAAGTAGGGTTAGCGTCAGGACAACTAGGGTTAGCGTCAGGACAACTAGGGTTAGCGTCAGGACAACTAGGGTTAGCGTCAGGACAAGTAGGGTTAGCGTCCGGACAAGTAGGGTTAGCGTCAGGACAAGTAGGGTTAGCGTCAGGACAACTAGGGTTAGCGTCAGGACAAGTAGGGTTAGCGTCAGGACAAGTAGGGTTAGCGTCAGGACAAGTAGGGTTAGCGTCAGGACAAGTAGGGTTAGCGTCAGGACAAGTAGGGTTAGCGTCAGGACAAGTAGGGTTAGCCTCAGGACAACTAGGGTTAGCGTCAGGACAACTAGGGTTAGCGTCATTACAACTAGGGCTAGCATCAGGTCAACTAGGGTTAGCGTCAGGACAACTAGGGTAAGCGTCAGGACAACTAGGGTTAGCGTCAGGACAACTAGGGTTAGCATCAGGACAACTAGGGTTAGCGTCAGGACAACTAGGGTTAGCATCAGGACAAGTAGGGTTAGCGTCAGGACAACTAGGGTTAGCGTCAGGACAACTAGGGTTAGCGTCAGGACAAGTAGGGTTAGCGTCAGGACAAGTAGGGTTAGCGTCAGGACAAGTAGGGTTAGCGTCAGGACAAGTAGGGTTAGCGTCAGGACAAGTAGGGTTAGCGTCAGGACAACTAGGGTTAGCGTCAGGACAAGTAGGGTTAGCGTCAGGACAAGTAGGGTTAGCGTCAGGACAAGTAGGGTTAGCGTCAGGACAAGTAGGGTTAGCGTCAGGACAAGTAGGGTTAGCATCAGGACAACTAGGGTTAGCGTCAGGACAACTAGGGTTAGCGTCATTACAACTAGGGTTAGCGTCAGGACAACTAGGGTTAGCGTCAGGACAACTAGGGTTAGCGTCAGGACAACTAGGGTTAGCGTCAGGACAAGTAGGGTTAGCGTCAGGACAACTAGGGTTAGCGTCAGGACAAGTAGGGTTAGCGTCAGGACAAGTAGGGTTAGCGTCAGGACAACTAGGGTTAGCGTCAGGACAACTAGGGTTAGCGTCAGGAAAACTAGGGTTAGCGTCAGGAAAACTAGGGTTAGCGTCAGGACAACTAGGGTTAGCGTCAGGACAACTAGGGTTAGCGTCAGGACAACTAGGGTTAGCGTCAGGACAACTAGGGTTAGCGTCAGGACAGCTAGGGTTAGCGTCAGGACAACTAGGGTTAGCGTCAGGAAAACTAGGGTTAGCATCAGGACAACTAGGGTTAGCTTCAGGACAACTAGGGTTAGCGTCAGGACAACTAGGGTTAGCGTCAGGACAACTAGGGTTAGCGTCAGGACAACTAGGGTTAGCGTCAGGACAACTAGGGTTAGCGTCAGGACAAGTAGGGTTAGCGTCAGGACAACTAGGGTTAGCGTCAGGACAACTAGGGTTAGCGTCAGGACAACTAGGGTTAGCATCAGGACAAGTAGGGTTAGCGTCAGGACAAGTAGGGTTAGCGTCAGGACAACTAGGGTTAGCGTCAGGACAACTAGGGTTAGCGTCAGGACAACTAGGGTTAGCGTCAGGACAAATAGGGTTAGCGTCAGGACAAGTAGGGTTAGCGTCAGGACAACTAGGGTTAGCGTCAGGACAACTAGGGTTAGCGTCAGGACAAGTAGGGTTAGCGTCAGGACAACTAGGGTTAGCGTCGGGACAACTAGGGTTAGCGTCAGGACAACTAGGGTTAGAGTCGGGACAACTAGGGTTAGCGTCGGGACAACTAGGGTTAGCGTCAGGACAACTAGGGTTAGCGTCAGGACAAGTAGGGTTAGCGTCAGGACAAGTAGGGTTAGCGTCAGGACAAGTAGGGTTAGCGTCAGGACAAGTAGGGTTAGCGTCAGGACAAGTAGGGTTAGCGTCAGGACAACTAGGGTTAGCGTCAGGACAACTAGGGTTAGCGTCAGGACAACTAGGGTTAGCGTCAGGACAACTAGGGTTAGAGTCAGGACAACTAGGGTTAGCGTCGGGACAACTAGGGTTAGCGTCAGGACAACTAGGGTTAGCGGCAGGACAACTAGGGTTAGCGTCAGGACAAGTAGGGTTAGCGTCAGGACAACTAGGGTTAGCGTCAGGACAAGTAGGGTTAGCGTCAGGACAAGTAGGGTTAGCGTCAGGACAAGTAGGGTTAGCGTCAGGACAACTAGGGTTAGCGTCAGGACAACTAGGGTTAGCGTCAGGACAACTAGGGTTAGCGTCAGGACAACTAGGGTTAGCGTCAGGACAAGTAGGGTTAGCGTCAGGACAAGTAGGGTTAGCGTCAGGACAAGTAGGGTTAGCGTCAGGACAAGTAGGGTTAGCGTCAGGACAACTAGGGTTAGCGTCAGGACAACTAGGGTTAGCGTCAGGACAAGTAGGGTTAGCGTCAGGACAACTAGGGTTAGCGTCAGGACAACTAGGGTTAGCGTCAGGACAACTAGGGTTAGCGTCAGGACAACTAGGGTTAGCGTCAGGACAACTAGGGTTAGCGTCAGGACAAGTAGGGTTAGCGTCAGGACAACTAGGGTTAGCGTCAGGACAACTAGGGTTAGCGTCAGGACAAGTAGGGTTAGCGTCAGGACAACTAGGGTTAGCGTCGGGACAACTAGGGTTAGCGTCATTACAACTAGGGTTAGCGTCAGGACAACTAGGGTTAGCGTCAGGACAACTAGGGTTAGCGTCAGGACAACTAGGGTTAGCGTCAGGACAAGTAGGGTTAGCGTCAGGACAACTAGGGTTAGCGTCAGGACAAGTAGGGTTAGCGTCAGGACAAGTAGGGTTAGCGTCAGGACAACTAGGGTTAGCGTCAGGACAACTAGGGTTAGCGTCAGGAAAACTAGGGTTAGCGTCAGGAAAACTAGGGTTAGCGTCAGGACAACTAGGGTTAGCGTCAGGACAACTAGGGTTAGCGTCAGGACAACTAGGGTTAGCGTCAGGACAACTAGGGTTAGCGTCAGGACAGCTAGGGTTAGCGTCAGGACAACTAGGGTTAGCGTCAGGAAAACTAGGGTTAGCATCAGGACAACTAGGGTTAGCTTCAGGACAACTAGGGTTAGCGTCAGGACAACTAGGGTTAGCGTCAGGACAACTAGGGTTAGCGTCAGGACAACTAGGGTTAGCGTCAGGACAACTAGGGTTAGCGTCAGGACAAGTAGGGTTAGCGTCAGGACAACTAGGGTTAGCGTCAGGACAACTAGGGTTAGCGTCAGGACAACTAGGGTTAGCATCAGGACAAGTAGGGTTAGCGTCAGGACAAGTAGGGTTAGCGTCAGGACAACTAGGGTTAGCGTCAGGACAACTAGGGTTAGCGTCAGGACAACTAGGGTTAGCGTCAGGACAAATAGGGTTAGCGTCAGGACAAGTAGGGTTAGCGTCAGGACAACTAGGGTTAGCGTCAGGACAACTAGGGTTAGCGTCAGGACAAGTAGGGTTAGCGTCAGGACAACTAGGGTTAGCGTCGGGACAACTAGGGTTAGCGTCAGGACAACTAGGGTTAGAGTCGGGACAACTAGGGTTAGCGTCGGGACAACTAGGGTTAGCGTCAGGACAACTAGGGTTAGCGTCAGGACAAGTAGGGTTAGCGTCAGGACAAGTAGGGTTAGCGTCAGGACAAGTAGGGTTAGCGTCAGGACAAGTAGGGTTAGCGTCAGGACAAGTAGGGTTAGCGTCAGGACAACTAGGGTTAGCGTCAGGACAACTAGGGTTAGCGTCAGGACAACTAGGGTTAGCGTCAGGACAACTAGGGTTAGAGTCAGGACAACTAGGGTTAGCGTCGGGACAACTAGGGTTAGCGTCAGGACAACTAGGGTTAGCGGCAGGACAACTAGGGTTAGCGTCAGGACAAGTAGGGTTAGCGTCAGGACAACTAGGGTTAGCGTCAGGACAAGTAGGGTTAGCGTCAGGACAAGTAGGGTTAGCGTCAGGACAAGTAGGGTTAGCGTCAGGACAACTAGGGTTAGCGTCAGGACAACTAGGGTTAGCGTCAGGACAACTAGGGTTAGCGTCAGGACAACTAGGGTTAGCGTCAGGACAAGTAGGGTTAGCGTCAGGACAAGTAGGGTTAGCGTCAGGACAAGTAGGGTTAGCGTCAGGACAAGTAGGGTTAGCGTCAGGACAACTAGGGTTAGCGTCAGGACAACTAGGGTTAGCGTCAGGACAAGTAGGGTTAGCGTCAGGACAACTAGGGTTAGCGTCAGGACAACTAGGGTTAGCGTCAGGACAACTAGGGTTAGCGTCAGGACAACTAGGGTTAGCGTCAGGACAACTAGGGTTAGCGTCAGGACAAGTAGGGTTAGCGTCAGGACAACTAGGGTTAGCGTCAGGACAACTAGGGTTAGCGTCAGGACAAGTAGGGTTAGCGTCAGGACAACTAGGGTTAGCGTCGGGACAACTAGGGTTAGCGTCAGGACAACTAGGGTTAGCGTCAGGACAACTAGGGTTAGCGTCGGGACAACTAGGGTTAGCGTCAGGACAACTAGGGTTAGCGGCAGGACAACTAGGGTTAGCGTCAGGACAAGAAGGGTTAGCGTCAGGACAACTAGGGTTAGCGTCAGGACAAGTAGGGTTAGCGTCAGGACAAGTAGGGTTAGCGTCAGGACAACTAGGGTTAGCGTCAGGACAACTAGGGTTAGAGTCAGGACAACTAGGGTTAGCGTCAGGACAACTAGGGTTAGCGTCAGGACAAGTAGGGTTAGCGTCAGGACAAGTAGGGTTAGCGTCAGGACAACTAGGGTTAGCGTCAGGACAACTAGGGTTAGCGTCAGGACAACTAGGGTTAGCGTCAGGACAACTAGGGTTAGCGTCAGGACAAGTAGGGTTAGCGTCAGGACAAGTAGGGTTAGCGTCAGGAAAACTAGGGTTAGCGTCAGGACAACTAGGGTTAGCGTCAGGACAACTAGGGTTAGCGTCAGTACAACTAGGGTTAGCGTCATTACAACTAGGGTTAGCGTCAGGACAACTAGGGTTAGCGTCAGGACAACTAGGGTTAGCGTCAGGACAACTACGGTTAGCGTCAGGACAACTAGGGTTAGCATCAGGACAACTAGGGTTAGCGTCAGGACAAGTAGGGTTAGCGTCAGGACAACTAGGGTTAGCGTCAGGACAACTAGGGTTAGCGTCAGGACAAGTAGGGTTAGCGTCAGGACAAGTAGGGTTAGCGTCAGGACAACTAGGGTTAGCGTCAGGACAACTAGGGTTAGCATCAGGACAAGTAGGGTTAGCGTCAGGACAACTAGGGTTAACGTCAGGACAACTAGGGTTAGCGTCAGGACAAGTAGGGTTAGCGTCAGGACAAGTAGGGTTAGCGTCAGGACAAGTAGGGTTAGCGTCAGGACAAGTAGGGTTAGCGTCAGGACAACTAGGGTTAGCGTCAGGACAACTAGGGTTAGCGTCAGGACAAGTAAGGTTAGCGTCAGGACAAGTAGGGTTAGCGTCAGGACAAGTAGGGTTAGCGTCAGGACAAGTAGGGTTAGCGTCAGGACAACTAGGGTTAGCATCAGGACAACTAGGGTTAGCGTCAGGACAACTAGGGTTAGCGTCATTTCAACTAGGGTTAGCGTCAGGACAACTAGGGTTACCGTCAGGACAACTAGGATTAGCATCAGGACAACTAGGGTTAGCATCAGGACAACTAGGGTTAGCGTCAGGACAACTAGGGTTAGCATCAGGACAAGTAGGGTTAGCGTCAGGACAACTAGGGTTAGCGTCAGGACAACTAGGGTTAGCGTCAGGACAACTAGGGTTAGCGTCAGGACAAGTAGGGTTAGCGTCAGGACAAGTAGGGTTAGCGTCAGGACAAGTAGGGTTAGCGTCAGGACAAGTAGGGTTAGCTTCAGGACAACTAGGGTTAGCGTCAGGACAAGTAGGGTTAGCGTCAGGACAAGTAGGGTTAGCGTCAGGACAAGTAGGGTTAGCGTCAGGACAACTAGGGTTAGCATCAGGACAACTAGGGTTAGCATCAGGACAACTAGGGTTAGCGTCAGGACAACTAGGGTTAGCGTCAGGACAACTAGGGTTAGCGTCAGGTCAACTAGGGTTAGCGTCAGGACAACTAGGGTTAGCGTCAGGACAACTAGGGTTAGCGTCAGGACAACTAGGGTTAGCGTCAGGACAACTAGGGTTAGCGTCAGGACAACTAGGGTTAGCGTCAGGACAACTAGGGTTAGCGTCAGGACAACTAGGGTTAGCGTCAGGACAAGTAGGGTTAGCGTCAGGACAACTAGGGCTAGCGTCAGGACAACTAGGGTTAGCGTCAGGACAAGTAGGGTTAGCGTCAGGACAAGTAGGGTTAGCGTCAGGAAAACTAGGGTTAGCGTCAGGACAACTAGGGTTAGCGTCAGGACAAGTAGGGTTAGCGTCAGGACAACTAGGGTTAGCGTCAGGACAAGTAGGGTTAGCATCAGGACAACTAGGGTTAGCGTCAAGACAACTAGGGTTAGCGTCAGGACAACTAGGGTTAGCGTCAGAAAAACTAGGGTTAGCGTCAGGACAACTAGGGTTAGCGTCAGGACAACTAGGGTTAGCGTCAGGACAGCTAGGGTTAGCGTCAGGACAACTAGGGTTAGCGTCAGGAAAACTAGGGTTAGCATCAGGACAACTAGGGTTAGCGTCAGGACAACTAGGGTTAGCGTCAGGACCACTAGGGTTAGCGTCAGGACAACTAGGGTTAGCGTCAGGACAACTAGGGTTAGCGTCAGGACAACTAGGGTTAGCGTCAGGACAACTAGGGTTAGCGTCAGGACAACTAGGGTTAGCGTCAGGACAACTAGGGTTAGCGTCAGGACAACTAGGGTTAGCGTCAGGACAACTAGGGTTAGCGTCAGGACAAGTAGGGTTAGCGTCAGGACAACTAGGGCTAGCGTCAGGACAACTAGGGTTAGCGTCAGGACAAGTAGGGTTAGCGTCAGGACAAGTAGGGTTAGCGTCAGGAAAACTAGGGTTAGCGTCAGGACAACTAGGGTTAGCGTCAGGACAAGTAGGGTTAGCGTCAGGACAACTAGGGTTAGCGTCAGGACAAGTAGGGTTAGCATCAGGACAACTAGGGTTAGCGTCAAGACAACTAGGGTTAGCGTCAGGACAACTAGGGTTAGCGTCAGAAAAACTAGGGTTAGCGTCAGGACAACTAGGGTTAGCGTCAGGACAACTAGGGTTAGCGTCAGGACAGCTAGGGTTAGCGTCAGGACAACTAGGGTTAGCGTCAGGAAAACTAGGGTTAGCATCAGGACAACTAGGGTTAGCGTCAGGACAACTAGGGTTAGCGTCAGGACCACTAGGGTTAGCGTCAGGACAAGTAAGGTTAGCGTCAGGACAAGTAGGGTTAGCGTCAGGACAAGTAGGGTTAGCGTCAGGACAAGTAGGGTTAGCGTCAGGACAACTAGGGTTAGCATCAGGACAACTAGGGTTAGCGTCAGGACAACTAGGGTTAGCGTCATTACAACTAGGGTTAGCGTCAGGACAACTAGGGTTAGCGTCAGGTCAACTAGGGTTAGCGTCAGGACAACTAGGGTTAGCGTCAGGACAACTAGGGTTAGCATCAGGACAACTAGGGTTAGCATCAGGACAACTAGGGTTAGCGTCAGGACAACTAGGGTTAGCATCAGGACAAGTAGGGTTAGCGTCAGGACAACTAGGGTTAGCGTCAGGACAACTAGGGTTAGCGTCAGGACAACTAGGGTTAGCGTCAGGACAACTAGGGTTAGCGTCAGGAAAACTAGGGTTAGCGTCAGGACAACTAGGGTTAGCGTCAGGACAACTAGGGTTAGCGTCAGGACAACTAGGGTTAGCGTCAGGACAACTAGGGTTAGCGTCAGGACAACTAGGGTTAGCGTCAGGACAAGTAGGGTTAGCGTCAGGACAACTAGGGTTAGCGTCAGGACAACTAGGGTTAGCGTCAGGACAAGTAGGGTTAGCGTCAGGACAACTAGGGTTAGCGTCGGGACAACTAGGGTTAGCGTCAGGACAACTAGGGTTAGCGTCAGGACAACTAGGGTTAGCGTCGGGACAACTAGGGTTAGCGTCAGGACAACTAGGGTTAGCGGCAGGACAACTAGGGTTAGCGTCAGGACAAGAAGGGTTAGCGTCAGGACAACTAGGGTTAGCGTCAGGACAAGTAGGGTTAGCGTCAGGACAAGTAGGGTTAGCGTCAGGACAACTAGGGTTAGCGTCAGGACAACTAGGGTTAGAGTCAGGACAACTAGGGTTAGCGTCAGGACAACTAGGGTTAGCGTCAGGACAAGTAGGGTTAGCGTCAGGACAACTGGTTAGGGTCAGAGCCAATAGCGTCAGGACAACTAGGGTTAGCGTCAGGACAACTAGGGTTAGCGTCAGGACAACTAGGGTTAGCGTCAGGACAAGTAGGGTTAGCGTCAGGACAAGTAGGGTTAGCGTCAGGAAAACTAGGGTTAGCGTCAGGACAACTAGGGTTAGCGTCAGGACAACTAGGGTTAGCGTCAGTACAACTAGGGTTAGCGTCATTACAACTAGGGTTAGCGTCAGGACAACTAGGGTTAGCGTCAGGACAACTAGGGTTAGCGTCAGGACAACTACGGAACTACGGTTAGCGTCAGGACAACTAGGGTTAGCATCAGGACAACTAGGGTTAGCGTCAGGACAAGTAGGGTTAGCGTCAGGACAACTAGGGTTAGCGTCAGGACAACTAGGGTTAGCGTCAGGACAAGTAGGGTTAGCGTCAGGACAAGTAGGGTTAGCGTCAGGACAACTAGGGTTAGCGTCAGGACAACTAGGGTTAGCATCAGGACAAGTAGGGTTAGCGTCAGGACAACTAGGGTTAACGTCAGGACAACTAGGGTTAGCGTCAGGACAAGTAGGGTTAGCGTCAGGACAAGTAGGGTTAGCGTCAGGACAAGTAGGGTTAGCGTCAGGACAAGTAGGGTTAGCGTCAGGACAACTAGGGTTAGCGTCAGGACAACTAGGGTTAGCGTCAGGACAAGTAAGGTTAGCGTCAGGACAAGTAGGGTTAGCGTCAGGACAAGTAGGGTTAGCGTCAGGACAAGTAGGGTTAGCGTCAGGACAACTAGGGTTAGCATCAGGACAACTAGGGTTAGCGTCAGGACAACTAGGGTTAGCGTCATTTCAACTAGGGTTAGCGTCAGGACAACTAGGGTTACCGTCAGGACAACTAGGATTAGCATCAGGACAACTAGGGTTAGCATCAGGACAACTAGGGTTAGCGTCAGGACAACTAGGGTTAGCATCAGGACAAGTAGGGTTAGCGTCAGGACAACTAGGGTTAGCGTCAGGACAACTAGGGTTAGCGTCAGGACAACTAGGGTTAGCGTCAGGACAAGTAGGGTTAGCGTCAGGACAAGTAGGGTTAGCGTCAGGACAAGTAGGGTTAGCGTCAGGACAAGTAGGGTTAGCTTCAGGACAACTAGGGTTAGCGTCAGGACAAGTAGGGTTAGCGTCAGGACAAGTAGGGTTAGCGTCAGGACAAGTAGGGTTAGCGTCAGGACAACTAGGGTTAGCATCAGGACAACTAGGGTTAGCATCAGGACAACTAGGGTTAGCGTCAGGACAACTAGGGTTAGCGTCAGGACAACTAGGGTTAGCGTCAGGTCAACTAGGGTTAGCGTCAGGACAACTAGGGTTAGCGTCAGGACAACTAGGGTTAGCGTCAGGACAACTAGGGTTAGCGTCAGGACAACTAGGGTTAGCGTCAGGACAACTAGGGTTAGCGTCAGGACAACTAGGGTTAGCGTCAGGACAACTAGGGTTAGCGTCAGGACAAGTAGGGTTAGCGTCAGGACAACTAGGGCTAGCGTCAGGACAACTAGGGTTAGCGTCAGGACAAGTAGGGTTAGCGTCAGGACAAGTAGGGTTAGCGTCAGGAAAACTAGGGTTAGCGTCAGGACAACTAGGGTTAGCGTCAGGACAACTAGGGTTAGCGTCAGGACAACTAGGGTTAGCGTCAGGACAAGTAGGGTTAGCATCAGGACAACTAGGGTTAGCGTCAAGACAACTAGGGTTAGCGTCAGGACAACTAGGGTTAGCGTCAGGAAAACTAGGGTTAGCGTCAGGACAACTAGGGTTAGCGTCAGGACAACTAGGGTTAGCGTCAGGACAGCTAGGGTTAGCGTCAGGACAACTAGGGTTAGCGTCAGGACAACTAGGGTTAGCGTCAGGACAGCTAGGGTTAGCGTCAGGACAACTAGGGTTAGCGTCAGGAAAACTAGGGTTAGCATCAGGACAACTAGGGTTAGCGTCAGGACAACTAGGGTTAGCGTCAGGACCACTAGGGTTAGCGTCAGGACAAGTAAGGTTAGCGTCAGGACAAGTAGGGTTAGCGTCAGGACAAGTAGGGTTAGCGTCAGGACAAGTAGGGTTAGCGTCAGGACAACTAGGGTTAGCATCAGGACAACTAGGGTTAGCGTCAGGACAACTAGGGTTAGCGTCATTACAACTAGGGTTAGCGTCAGGACAACTAGGGTTAGCGTCAGGTCAACTAGGGTTAGCGTCAGGACAACTAGGGTTAGCGTCAGGACAACTAGGGTTAGCATCAGGACAACTAGGGTTAGCATCAGGACAACTAGGGTTAGCGTCAGGACAACTAGGGTTAGCATCAGGACAAGTAGGGTTAGCGTCAGGACAACTAGGGTTAGCGTCAGGACAACTAGGGTTAGCGTCAAGACAACTAGGGTTAGCGTCAGGACAACTAGGGTTAGCGTCAGGAAAACTAGGGTTAGCGTCAGGACAACTAGGGTTAGCGTCAGGACAACTAGGGTTAGCGTCAGGACAACTAGGGTTAGCGTCAGGACAACTAGGGTTAGCGTCAGGACAACTAGGGTTAGCGTCAGGACAAGTAGGGTTAGCGTCAGGACAACTAGGGTTAGCGTCAGGACAACTAGGGTTAGCGTCAGGACAAGTAGGGTTAGCGTCAGGACAACTAGGGTTAGCGTCGGGACAACTAGGGTTAGCGTCAGGACAACTAGGGTTAGCGTCAGGACAACTAGGGTTAGCGTCGGGACAACTAGGGTTAGCGTCAGGACAACTAGGGTTAGCGGCAGGACAACTAGGGTTAGCGTCAGGACAAGAAGGGTTAGCGTCAGGACAACTAGGGTTAGCGTCAGGACAAGTAGGGTTAGCGTCAGGACAAGTAGGGTTAGCGTCAGGACAACTAGGGTTAGCGTCAGGACAACTAGGGTTAGAGTCAGGACAACTAGGGTTAGCGTCAGGACAACTAGGGTTAGCGTCAGGACAAGTAGGGTTAGCGTCAGGACAAGTAGGGTTAGCGTCAGGACAACTAGGGTTAGCGTCAGGACAACTAGGGTTAGCGTCAGGACAACTAGGGTTAGCGTCAGGACAACTAGGGTTAGCGTCAGGACAAGTAGGGTTAGCGTCAGGACAAGTAGGGTTAGCGTCAGGAAAACTAGGGTTAGCGTCAGGACAACTAGGGTTAGCGTCAGGACAACTAGGGTTAGCGTCAGTACAACTAGGGTTAGCGTCATTACAACTAGGGTTAGCGTCAGGACAACTAGGGTTAGCGTCAGGACAACTAGGGTTAGCGTCAGGACAACTACGGTTAGCGTCAGGACAACTAGGGTTAGCATCAGGACAACTAGGGTTAGCGTCAGGACAAGTAGGGTTAGCGTCAGGACAACTAGGGTTAGCGTCAGGACAACTAGGGTTAGCGTCAGGACAAGTAGGGTTAGCGTCAGGACAAGTAGGGTTAGCGTCAGGACAACTAGGGTTAGCGTCAGGACAACTAGGGTTAGCATCAGGACAAGTAGGGTTAGCGTCAGGACAACTAGGGTTAACGTCAGGACAACTAGGGTTAGCGTCAGGACAAGTAGGGTTAGCGTCAGGACAAGTAGGGTTAGCGTCAGGACAAGTAGGGTTAGCGTCAGGACAAGTAGGGTTAGCGTCAGGACAACTAGGGTTAGCGTCAGGACAACTAGGGTTAGCGTCAGGACAAGTAAGGTTAGCGTCAGGACAAGTAGGGTTAGCGTCAGGACAAGTAGGGTTAGCGTCAGGACAAGTAGGGTTAGCGTCAGGACAACTAGGGTTAGCATCAGGACAACTAGGGTTAGCGTCAGGACAACTAGGGTTAGCGTCATTTCAACTAGGGTTAGCGTCAGGACAACTAGGGTTACCGTCAGGACAACTAGGATTAGCATCAGGACAACTAGGGTTAGCATCAGGACAACTAGGGTTAGCGTCAGGACAACTAGGGTTAGCATCAGGACAAGTAGGGTTAGCGTCAGGACAACTAGGGTTAGCGTCAGGACAACTAGGGTTAGCGTCAGGACAACTAGGGTTAGCGTCAGGACAAGTAGGGTTAGCGTCAGGACAAGTAGGGTTAGCGTCAGGACAAGTAGGGTTAGCGTCAGGACAAGTAGGGTTAGCTTCAGGACAACTAGGGTTAGCGTCAGGACAAGTAGGGTTAGCGTCAGGACAAGTAGGGTTAGCGTCAGGACAAGTAGGGTTAGCGTCAGGACAACTAGGGTTAGCATCAGGACAACTAGGGTTAGCATCAGGACAACTAGGGTTAGCGTCAGGACAACTAGGGTTAGCGTCAGGACAACTAGGGTTAGCGTCAGGTCAACTAGGGTTAGCGTCAGGACAACTAGGGTTAGCGTCAGGACAACTAGGGTTAGCGTCAGGACAACTAGGGTTAGCGTCAGGACAACTAGGGTTAGCGTCAGGACAACTAGGGTTAGCGTCAGGACAACTAGGGTTAGCGTCAGGACAACTAGGGTTAGCGTCAGGACAAGTAGGGTTAGCGTCAGGACAACTAGGGCTAGCGTCAGGACAACTAGGGTTAGCGTCAGGACAAGTAGGGTTAGCGTCAGGACAAGTAGGGTTAGCGTCAGGAAAACTAGGGTTAGCGTCAGGACAACTAGGGTTAGCGTCAGGACAACTAGGGTTAGCGTCAGGACAACTAGGGTTAGCGTCAGGACAAGTAGGGTTAGCATCAGGACAACTAGGGTTAGCGTCAAGACAACTAGGGTTAGCGTCAGGACAACTAGGGTTAGCGTCAGGAAAACTAGGGTTAGCGTCAGGAAAACTAGGGTTAGCGTCAGGACAACTAGGGTTAGCGTCAGGACAACTAGGGTTAGCGTCAGGACAGCTAGGGTTAGCGTCAGGACAACTAGGGTTAGCGTCAGGAAAACTAGGGTTAGCATCAGGACAACTAGGGTTAGCGTCAGGACAACTAGGGTTAGCGTCAGGACCACTAGGGTTAGCGTCAGGACAAGTAAGGTTAGCGTCAGGACAAGTAGGGTTAGCGTCAGGACAAGTAGGGTTAGCGTCAGGACAAGTAGGGTTAGCGTCAGGACAACTAGGGTTAGCATCAGGACAACTAGGGTTAGCGTCAGGACAACTAGGGTTAGCGTCATTACAACTAGGGTTAGCGTCAGGACAACTAGGGTTAGCGTCAGGTCAACTAGGGTTAGCGTCAGGACAACTAGGGTTAGCGTCAGGACAACTAGGGTTAGCATCAGGACAACTAGGGTTAGCATCAGGACAACTAGGGTTAGCGTCAGGACAACTAGGGTTAGCATCAGGACAAGTAGGGTTAGCGTCAGGACAACTAGGGTTAGCGTCAGGACAACTAGGGTTAGCGTCAAGACAACTAGGGTTAGCGTCAGGACAACTAGGGTTAGCGTCAGGAAAACTAGGGTTAGCGTCAGGACAACTAGGGTTAGCGTCAGGACAACTAGGGTTAGCGTCAGGACAACTAGGGTTAGCGTCAGGAAAACTAGGGTTAGCATCAGGACAACTAGGGTTAGCGTCAGGACAACTAGGGTTAGCGTCAGGACAACTAGGGTTAGCGTCAGGACAAGTAAGGTTAGCGTCAGGACAAGTAGGGTTAGCGTCAGGACAAGTAGGGTTAGCGTCAGGACAAGCAGGGTTAGCGTCAGGACAACTAGGGTTAGCATCAGGACAACTAGGGTTAGCGTCAGGACAACTAGGGTTAGCGTCATTACAATTAGGGTTAGCGTCAGGACAACTAGGGTTAGCGTCAGGTCAACTAGGGTTAGCGTCAGGACAACTAGGGTTAGCGTCAGGACAACTAGGGTTAGCATCAGGACAACTAGGGTTAGCATCAGGACAACTAGGGTTAGCGTCAGGACAACTAGGGTTAGCATCAGGACAAGTAGGGTTAGCGTCAGGACAACTAGGGTTAGCGTCAGGACAACTAGGGTTAGCGTCAGGACAAGTAGGGTTAGCGTCAGGACAGGTAGGGTTAGCGTCAGGACAAGTAGGGTTAGCGTCAGGACAAGTAGGGTTAGCGTCAGGACAAGTAGGGTTAGCGTCAGGACAAGTAGGGTTAGCGTCAGGACAACTAGGGTTAGCGTCAGGACAAGTAGGGTTAGCGTCAGGACAAGTAGGGTTAGCGTCAGGACAAGTAGGGTTAGCGTCAGGACAACTAGGGTTAGCATCAGGACAACTAGGGTTAGCGTCAGGACAACTAGGGTTAGCGTCATTACAACTAGGGTTAGCGTCAGGACAACTAGGGTTAGCGTCAGGTCAACTAGGGTTAGCGTCAGGACAACTAGGGTTAGCGTCAGGACAAGTAGGGTTAGCGTCAGGACAACTAGGGTTAGCGTCAGGACAACTAGGGTTAGCGTCAGGACAACTAGGGTTAGCGTCAGGACAAGTAGGGTTAGCGTCAGGACAACTAGGGTTAGCGTCAGGACAAGTAGGGTTAGCGTCAAGACAACTAGGGTTAGCGTCAGGACAACTAGGGTTAGCGTCAGGAAAACTAGGGTTAGCGTCAGGACAACTAGGGTTAGCGTCAGGACAACTAGGGTTAGCGTCAGGACAGCTAGGGTTAGCGTCAGGACAACTAGGGTTAGCGTCAGGAAAACTAGGGTTAGCATCAGGACAACTAGGGTTAGCGTCAGGACAACTAGGGTTAGCGTCAGGACAACTAGGGTTAGCGTCAGGACAACTAGGGTTAGCGTCAGGACAACTAGGGTTAGCGTCAGGACAAGTAGGGTTAGCGTCAGGACAACTAGGGTTAGCGTCAGGACAAGTAGGGTTAGCGTCAGGACAAGTAGGGTTAGCGTCAGGAAAACTAGGGTTAGCGTCAGGACAACTAGGGTTAGCGTCAGGACAAGTAGGGTTAGCGTCAGGACAACTAGGGTTAGCGTCAGGACAAGTAGGGTTAGCATCAGGACAACTAGGGTTAGCGTCAAGACAACTAGGGTTAGCGTCAGGACAACTAGGGTTAGCTTCAGGACAACTAGGGTTAGCTTCAGGACAACTAGGGTTAGCGTCAGGACAACTAGGGTTAGCGTCAGGACAGCTAGGGTTAGCGTCAGGACAACTAGGGTTAGCATCAGGAAAACTAGGGTTAGCATCAGGACAACTAGGGTTAGCGTCAGGACAACTAGGGTTAGCGTCAGGACAACTAGGGTTAGCGTCAGGACAACTAGGGTTAGCGTCAGGACAACTAGGGTTAGCGTCAGGACAAGTAGGGTTAGCGTCAGGAACACTAGGGTTAGCGTCAGGACAACTAGGGTTAGCGTCAGGACAACTAGGGTTAGCGTCAGGACAACTAGGGTTAGCGTCAGGACAAGTAGCGTTAGCGTCAGGACAAGTAGGGTTAGCGTCAGGACAACTAGGGTTAGCGTCAGGACAACTAGGGTTAGCGTCAGGACAAGTAGGGTTAGCGTCAGGACAAATAGGGTTAGCGTCAGGACAACTAGGGTTAGCGTCAGGACAACTAGGGTTAGCGTCAGGACAACTAGGGTTAGCGTCAGGACAACTAGGGTTAGCGTCAGGACAGCTAGGGTTAGCGTCAGGACAAGTAGGGTTAGCGTCAGGACAACTTGGGTTAGCTTCAGGACAAGTAGGGTTAGCGTCAGGACAAGTAGGGTTAGCGTCAGGACAACTAGGGTTAGCGTCAGGACAACTAGGGTTAGCGTCAGGACAACTAGGGTTAGCGTCAGGACAACTAGGGTTAGAGTCAGGACAACTAGGGTTAGCGTCAGGACAACTAGGGTTAGCGTCAGGACAACTAGGGTTAGCGTCAGGACAAGTAGGGTTAGCGTCAGGACAACTAGGGTTAGCGTCAGGACAACTAGGGTTAGCGTCAGGACAACTAGGGTTAGCGTCAGGACAAGTAGGGTTAGCGTCAGGACAACTAGGGTTAGCGTCAGGACAACTAGGGTTAGCATCAGGACAACTAGGGTTAGCGTCAGGACAACTAGGGTTAGCGTCAGGACAACTAGGGTTAGCGTCAGGACAACTAGGGTTAGCGTCAGGACAAGTAGGGTTAGCGTCAGGACAAGTAGGGTTAGCGTCAGGACAAGTAGGGTTAGCGTCAGGACAAGTAGGGTTAGCGTCAGGACAAGTAGGGTTAGCGTCAGGACAAGTAGAGTTAGCGTCAGGACAACTAGGGTTAGCGTCAGGACAACTAGGGTTAGCGTCAGGACAACTAGGGTTAGCGTCAGGACAACTACGGTTAGCGTCAGGACAACTAGGGTTAGCGTCAGGACAACTAGGGTTAGCGTCAGGACAAGTAGGGTTAGCGTCAGGACAAGTAGGGTTAGCGTCAGGACAACTAGGGTTAGCGTCAGGACAACTAGGGTTAGCGTCAGGACAACTAGGGTTAGCGTCAGGACAACTAGGGTTAGCGTCAGGACAACTAGGGTTAGCGTCAGGACAACTAGGGTGAGCGTCAGGACAAGTAGGGTTAGCGTCAGGACAAGTAGGGTTAGCGTCAGGACAAGTAGGGTTAGCGTCAGGACAACTAGGGTTAGCGTCAGGACAACTAGGGTTAGCGTCAGGACAACTAGGGTTAGCGTCAGGACAAGTAGGGTTAGCGTCAGGACAAGTAGGGTTAGCGTCAGGACAACTAGGGTTAGCGTCAGGACAACTAGGGTTAGCGTCAGGACAACTAGGGTTAGCGTCAGGACAACTAGGGTTAGCGTCAGGACAAATAGGGTTAGCGTCAGGACAACTAGGGTTAGCGTCAGGACAAGTAGGGTTAGCGTCAGGACAACTTGGGTTAGCTTCAGGACAAGTAGGGTTAGCGTCAGGACAAGTAGGGTTAGCGTCAGGACAACTAGGGTTAGCGTCAGGACAACTAGGGTTAGCGTCAGGACAACTAGGGTTAGCGTCAGGACAACTAGGGTTAGAGTCAGGACAACTAGGGTTAGCGTCAGGACAACTAGGGTTAGCGTCAGGACAACTAGGGTTAGCGTCAGGACAAGTAGGGTTAGCGTCAGGACAACTAGGGTTAGCGTCAGGACAACTAGGGTTAGCGTCAGGACAACTAGGGTTAGCGTCAGGACAAGTAGGGTTAGCGTCAGGACAACTAGGGTTAGCGTCAGGACAACTAGGGTTAGCATCAGGACAACTAGGGTTAGCGTCAGGACTAGGGTTAGCGTCAGGACAACTAGGGTTAGCGTCAGGACAACTAGGGTTAGCGTCAGGACAAGTAGGGTTAGCGTCAGGACAAGTAGGGTTAGCGTCAGGACAACTAGGGTTAGCGTCAGGACAACTAGGGTTAGCGTCAGGACAAGTAGGGTTAGCGTCAGGACAAGTAGGGTTAGCGTCAGGACAACTAGGGTTAGCGTCAGGACAACTAGGGTTAGCGTCAGGACAACTAGGGTTAGCGTCAGGACAACTAGGGTTAGCGTCAGGACAACTAGGGTTAGCGTCAGGACAACTAGGGTTAGCGTCAGGACAAGTAGGGTTAGCGTCAGGACAAGTAGGGTTAGCGTCAGGACAACTAGGGTTAGCGTCAGGACAACTAGGGTTAGCGTCAGGACAACTAGGGTTAGCGTCAGGACAACTAGGGTTAGCGTCAGGACAAATAGGGTTAGCGTCAGGACAACTAGGGTTAGCGTCAGGACAAGTAGGGTTAGCGTCAGGACAACTTGGGTTAGCTTCAGGACAAGTAGGGTTAGCGTCAGGACAAGTAGGGTTAGCGTCAGGACAACTAGGGTTAGCGTCAGGACAACTAGGGTTAGCGTCAGGACAACTAGGGTTAGCGTCAGGACAACTAGGGTTAGAGTCAGGACAACTAGGGTTAGCGTCAGGACAACTAGGGTTAGCGTCAGGACAACTAGGGTTAGCGTCAGGAAAAGTAGGGTTAGCGTCAGGACAACTAGGGTTAGCGTCAGGACAACTAGGGTTAGCGTCAGGACAACTAGGGTTAGCGTCAGGACAAGTAGGGTTAGCGTCAGGACAACTAGGGTTAGCGTCAGGACAACTAGGGTTAGCATCAGGACAACTAGGGTTAGCGTCAGGACAACTAGGGTTAGCGTCAGGACAACTAGGGTTAGCGTCAGGACAACTAGGGTTAGCGTCAGGACAAGTAGGGTTAGCGTCAGGACAAGTAGGGTTAGCGTCAGGACAAGTAGGGTTAGCGTCAGGACAAGTAGAGTTAGCGTCAGGACAACTAGGGTTAGCGTCAGGACAACTAGGGTTAGCGTCAGGACAACTAGGGTTAGCGTCAGGACAACTACGGTTAGCGTCAGGACAACTAGGGTTAGCGTCAGGACAACTAGGGTTAGCGTCAGGACAAGTAGGGTTAGCGTCAGGACAACTAGGGTTAGCGTCAGGACAAGTAGGGTTAGCGTCAGGACAACTAGGGTTAGCGTCAGGACAACTAGGGTTAGCGTCAGGACAACTAGGGTTAGCGTCAGGACAACTAGGGTTAGCGTCAGGACAACTAGGGTTAGCGTCAGGACAACTAGGGTTAGCGTCAGGACAACTAGGGTTAGCGTCAGGACAAGTAGGGTTAGCGTCAGGACAAGTAGGGTTAGCGTCAGGACAAGTAGGGTTAGCGTCAGGACAACTAGGGTTAGCGTCAGGACAACTAGGGTTAGCGTCAGGACAACTAGGGTTAGCGTCAGGACAAGTAGGGTTAGCGTCAGGACAAGTAGGGTTAGCGTCAGGACAACTAGGGTTAGCGTCAGGACAACTAGGGTTAGCGTCAGGACAACTAGGGTTAGCGTCAGGACAACTAGGGTTAGCGTCGGGACAACTAGGGTTAGCGTCAGGACAACTAGGGTTAGCGTCGGGACAACTAGGGTTAGCGTCGGGACAACTAGGGTTAGCGTCGGGACAACTAGGGTTAGCGTCAGGACAACTAGGGTTAGCGGCAGGACAACTAGGGTTAGCGTCAGGACAACTGGGGTTAGCGTCAGGACAAGTAGGGTTAGCGTCAGGACAAGTAGGGTTAGCGTCAGGACAACTAGGGTTAGCGTCAGGACAACTAGGGTTAGCGTCAGGACAAGTAGGGTTAGCGTCAGGACAAGTAGGGTTAGCGTCAGGACAAGTAGGGTTAGCGTCAGGACAAGTAGGGTTAGCGTCAGGACAACTAGGGTTAGCGTCAGGACAACTAGGGTTAGCGTCAGGACAAGTAGGGTTAGCGTCAGGACAAGTAGGGTTAGCGTCAGGACAACTAGGGTTAGCGTCAGGACAACTAGGGTTAGCGTCAGGACAAGTAGGGTTAGCGTCGGGACAACTAGGGTTAGCGTCGGGACAACTAGGGTTAGCGTCGGGACAACTAGGGTTAGAGTCGGGACAACTAGGGTTAGCGTCGGGACAACTAGGGTTAGCGTCAGGACAACTAGGGTTAGCGGCAGGACAACTAGGGTTAGCGTCAGGACAAGTAGGGTTAGCGTCAGGACAACTAGGGTTAGCGTCAGGACAAGTAGGGTTAGCGTCAGGACAAGTAGGGTTAGCGTCAGGACAAGTAGGGTTAGCGTCAGGACAAGTAGGGTTAGCGTCAGGACAACTAGGGTTAGCGTCAGGACAACTAGGGTTAGCGTCAGGACAACTAGGGTTAGCGTCAGGACAACTAGGGTTAGCGTCAGGACAAGTAGGGTTAGCGTCAGGACAAGTAGGGTTAGCGTCAGGACAAGTAGGGTTAGCATCAGGACAAGTAGGGTTAGCGTCAGGACAAGTAGGGTTAGCGTCAGGACAACTAGGGTTAGCGTCAGGACAAGTAGGGTTAGCGTCAGGACAACTAGGGTTAGCGTCAGGACAACTAGGGTTAGCGTCAGGACAACTAGGGTTAGCGTCAGGACAACTAGGGTTAGCGTCAGGACAAGTAGGGTTAGCGTCAGGACAAATAGGGTTTAGCGTCAGGACAACTAGGGTTAGCGTCAGGACAACTAGGGTTAGCGTCAGGACAAGTAGGGTTAGCGTCAGGACAACTAGGGTTAGCGTCGGGACAACTAGGATTAGCGTCGGGACAACTAGGGTTAGCGTCAGGACAACTAGGGTTAGCGTCGGGACAACTAGGGTTAGCGTCAGGACAACTAGGGTTAGCGTCAGGACAACTAGGGTTAGCGTCAGGACAAGTAGGGTTAGCGTCAGGACAAGTAGGGTTAGCGTCAGGACAACTAGGGTTAGCGTCAGGACAACTAGGGTTAGCATCAGGACAACTAGGGTTAGCGTCAGGACAACTAGGATTAGCGTCAGGACAACTAGGATTAGCGTCAGGACAACTAGGGTTAGCGTCAGGACAACTAGGGTTAGCGTCAGGACAACTAGGGTTAGAGTCAGGACAACTAGGGTTAGCGTCAGGACAAATAGGGTTAGCGTCAGGACAAGTAGGGTTAGCGTCAGGACAAGTAGGGTTAGCGTCAGGACAACTAGGGTTAGCGTCAGGACAACTAGGGTTAGCGTCAGGACAAGTAGGGTTAGCGTCAGGACAAGTAGGGTTAGCGTCAGGACAACTAGGGTTAGCGTCAGGACAACTAGGGTTAGCGTCAGGACAACTAGGGTTAGCGTCAGTACAACTAGGGTTAGCGTCATTACAACTAGGGTTAGCGTCAGGACAACTAGGGTTAGCGTCAGGACAACTAGGGTTAGCGTCAGGACAACTACGGTTAGCGTCAGGACAACTAGGGTTAGCATCAGGACAACTAGGGTTAGCGTCAGGACAAGTAGGGTTAGCGTCAGGACAAGTAGGGTTAGCGTCAGGACAACTAGGGTTAGCGTCAGGACAACTAGGGTTAGCGTCAGGACAAGTAGGGTTAGCGTCAGGACAAGTAGGGTTAGCGTCAGGACAAGTAGGGTTAGCGTCAGGACAAGTAGGGTTAGCGTCAGGACAACTAGGGTTAGCGTCAGGACAACTAGGGTTAGCGTCAGGACAACTAGGGTTAGCGTCAGGACAAGTAGGGTTAGCGTCAGGACAAGTAGGGTTAGCGTCAGGACAAGTAGGGTTAGCATCAGGACAAGTAGGGTTAGCGTCAGGACAAGTAGGGTTAGCGTCAGGACAACTAGGGTTAGCGTCAGGACAAGTAGGGTTAGCGTCAGGACAACTAGGGTTAGCGTCAGGACAACTAGGGTTAGCGTCAGGACAACTAGGGTTAGCGTCAGGACAACTAGGGTTAGCGTCAGGACAAGTAGGGTTAGCGTCAGGACAAATAGGGTTTAGCGTCAGGACAACTAGGGTTAGCGTCAGGACAACTAGGGTTAGCGTCAGGACAAGTAGGGTTAGCGTCAGGACAACTAGGGTTAGCGTCGGGACAACTAGGATTAGCGTCGGGACAACTAGGGTTAGCGTCAGGACAACTAGGGTTAGCGTCGGGACAACTAGGGTTAGCGTCAGGACAACTAGGGTTAGCGTCAGGACAACTAGGGTTAGCGTCAGGACAAGTAGGGTTAGCGTCAGGACAAGTAGGGTTAGCGTCAGGACAACTAGGGTTAGCGTCAGGACAACTAGGGTTAGCATCAGGACAACTAGGGTTAGCGTCAGGACAACTAGGATTAGCGTCAGGACAACTAGGATTAGCGTCAGGACAACTAGGGTTAGCGTCAGGACAACTAGGGTTAGCGTCAGGACAACTAGGGTTAGAGTCAGGACAACTAGGGTTAGCGTCAGGACAAATAGGGTTAGCGTCAGGACAAGTATGGTTAGCGTCAGGACAAGTAGGGTTAGCGTCAGGACAACTAGGGTTAGCGTCAGGACAACTAGGGTTAGCGTCAGGACAAGTAGGGTTAGCGTCAGGACAAGTAGGGTTAGCGTCAGGACAACTAGGGTTAGCGTCAGGACAACTAGGGTTAGCGTCAGGACAACTAGGGTTAGCGTCAGTACAACTAGGGTTAGCGTCATTACAACTAGGGTTAGCGTCAGGACAACTAGGGTTAGCGTCAGGACAACTAGGGTTAGCGTCAGGACAACTACGGTTAGCGTCAGGACAACTAGGGTTAGCATCAGGACAACTAGGGTTAGCGTCAGGACAAGTAGGGTTAGCGTCAGGACAAGTAGGGTTAGCGTCAGGACAACTAGGGTTAGCGTCAGGACAACTAGGGTTAGCGTCAGGACAAGTAGGGTTAGCGTCAGGACAAGTAGGGTTAGCGTCAGGACAAGTAGGGTTAGCGTCAGGACAAGTAGGGTTAGCGTCAGGACAAGTAGGTTTAGCGTCAGGACAACTAGGGTTAGCATCAGGACAACTAGGGTTAGCGTCAGGACAACTAGGGTTAGCGTCATTACAACTAGGGTTAGCGTCAGGACAACTAGGGTTAGCGTCAGGTCAACTAGGGTTAGCGTCAGGACAACTAGGATTAGCATCAGGACAACTAGGATTAGCATCAGGACAACTAGGGTTAGCATCAGGACAACTAGGGTTAGCGTCAGGACAACTAGGGTTAGCATCAGGACAAGTAGGGTTAGCGTCAGGACAACTAGGGTTAGCGTCAGGACAACTAGGGTTAGCGTCAGGACAACTAGGGTTAGCGTCAGGACAGGTAGGGTTAGCGTCAGGACAGGTAGGGTTAGCGTCAGGACAAGTAGGGTTAGCGTCAGGACAAGTAGGGTTAGCGTCAGGACAAGTAGGGTTAGCGTCAAGACAACTAGGGTTAGCGTCAGGACAAGTAGGGTTAGCGTCAGGACAAGTAGGGTTAGCGTCAGGACAACTAGGGTTAGCGTCAGGACAACTAGGGTTAGCATCAGGACAACTAGGGTTAGCATCAGGACAACTAGGGTTAGCGTCATTACAACTAGGGTTAGCGTCAGGACAACTAGGGTTAGCGTCAGGTCAACTAGGGTTAGCGTCAGGACAACTAGGGTTAGCGTCAGGACAAGTAGGGTTAGCGTCAGGACAACTAGGGTTAGCGTCAGGACAACTAGGGTTAGCGTCAGGACAACTAGGGTTAGAGTCAGGACAAGTAGGGTTAGCGTCAGGACAACTAGGGTTAGCGTCAGGACAAGTAGGGTTAGCGTCAGGACAAGTAGGGTTAGCGTCAGGAAAACTAGGGTTAGCGTCAGGACAACTAGGGTTAGCGTCAGGACAAGTAGGGTTAGCGTCAGGACAACTAGGGTTAGCGTCAGGACAAGTAGGGTTAGCATCAGGACAACTAGGGTTAGCGTCAAGACAACTAGGGTTAGCGTCAGGACAACTAGGGTTAGCGTCAGGAAAACTAGGGTTAGCGTCAGGACAACTAGGGTTAGCGTCAGGACAACTAGGGTTAGCGTCAGGACAGCTAGGGTTAGCGTCAGGACAACTAGGGTTAGCGTCAGGACAACTAGGGTTAGCATCAGGACAACTAGGGTTAGCGTCAGGACAACTAGGGTTAGCGTCAGGACAACTAGGGTTAGCGTCAGGACAAGTAAGGTTAGCGTCAGGACAAGTAGGGTTAGCGTCAGGACAAGTAGGGTTAGCGTCAGGACAAGTAGGGTTAGCGTCAGGACAACTAGGGTTAGCATCAGGACAACTAGGGTTAGCGTCAGGACAACTAGGGTTAGCGTCATTACAACTAGGGTTAGCGTCAGGACAACTAGGGTTAGCGTCAGGTCAACTAGGGTTAGCGTCAGGACAACTAGGGTTAGCGTCAGGACAACTAGGGTTAGCATCAGGACAACTAGGGTTAGCATCAGGACAACTAGGGTTAGCGTCAGGACAACTAGGGTTAGCATCAGGACAAGTAGGGTTAGCGTCAGGACAACTAGGGTTAGCGTCAGGACAACTAGGGTTAGCGTCAAGACAACTAGGGTTAGCGTCAGGACAACTAGGGTTAGCGTCAGGAAAACTAGGGTTAGCGTCAGGACAACTAGGGTTAGCGGCAGGACAACTAGGGTTATCGTCAGGACAGCTAGGGTTAGCGTCAGGACAACTAGGGTTAGCGTCAGGAAAACTAGGGTTAGCATCAGGACAACTAGGGTTAGCGTCAGGACAACTAGGGTTAGCGTCAGGACAACTAGGGTTAGCGTCAGGACAAGTAAGGTTAGCGTCAGGACAAGTAGGGTTAGCGTCAGGACAAGTAGGGTTAGCGTCAGGACAAGCAGGGTTAGCGTCAGGACAACTAGGGTTAGCATCAGGACAACTAGGGTTAGCGTCAGGACAACTAGGGTTAGCGTCATTACAACTAGGGTTAGCGTCAGGACAACTAGGGTTAGCGTCAGGTCAACTAGGGTTAGCGTCAGGACAACTAGGGTTAGCGTCAGGACAACTAGGGTTAGCATCAGGACAACTAGGGTTAGCATCAGGACAACTAGGGTTAGCGTCAGGACAACTAGGGTTAGCATCAGGACAAGTAGGGTTAGCGTCAGGACAACTAGGGTTAGCGTCAGGACAAGTAGGGTTAGCGTCAGGACAGGTAGGGTTAGCGTCAGGACAAGTAGGGTTAGCGTCAGGACAAGTAGGGTTAGCGTCAGGACAAGTAGGGTTAGCGTCAGGACAAGTAGGGTTAGCGTCAGGACAACTAGGGTTAGCGTCAGGACAAGTAGGGTTAGCGTCAGGACAAGTAGGGTTAGCGTCAGGACAAGTAGGGTTAGCGTCAGGACAACTAGGGTTAGCGTCAGGACAACTAGGGTTAGCGTCAGGACAACTAGGGTTAGCGTCAGGACAACTAGGGTTAGCGTCATTACAACTAGGGTTAGCGTCAGGACAACTAGGGTTAGCGTCAGGTCAACTAGGGTTAGCGTCAGGACAACTAGGGTTAGCGTCAGGACAAGTAGGGTTAGCGTCAGGACAACTAGGGTTAGCATCAGGACAACTAGGGTTAGCGTCAGGACAACTAGGGTTAGCGTCAGGACAAGTAGGGTTAGCGTCAGGACAACTAGGGTTAGCGTCAGGACAAGTAGGGTTAGCGTCAGGACAAGTAGGGTTAGCGTCAGGACAAGTAGGGTTAGCGTCAGGAAAACTAGGGTTAGCGTCAGGACAACTAGGGTTAGCGTCAGGACAAGTAGGGTTAGCGTCAGGACAACTAGGGGTAGCGTCAGGACAAGTAGGGTTAGCATCAGGACAACTAGGGTTAGCGTCAAGACAACTAGGGTTAGCGTCAGGACAACTAGGGTTAGCGTCAGGAAAACTAGGGTTAGCGTCAGGACAACTAGGGTTAGCGTCAGGACAACTAGGGTTAGCGTCAGGACAGCTAGGGTTAGCGTCAGGACAACTAGGGTTAGCGTCAGGAAAACTAGGGTTAGCATCAGGACAACTAGGGTTAGCGTCAGGACAACTAGGGTTAGCGTCAGGACAACTAGGGTTAGCGTCAGGACAACTAGGGTTAGCGTCAGGACAACTAGGGTTAGCGTCAGGACAAGTAGGGTTAGCGTCAGGACAACTAGGGTTAGCGTCAGGACAAGTAGGGTTAGCGTCAGGACAAGTAGGGTTAGCGTCAGGAAAACTAGGGTTAGCGTCAGGACAACTAGGGTTAGCGTCAGGACAACTAGGGTTAGCGTCAGGACAAGTAGGGTTAGCGTCAGGACAACTAGGGTTAGCGTCAGGACAAGTAGGGTTAGCATCAGGACAACTAGGGTTAGCGTCAAGACAACTAGGGTTAGCGTCAGGACAACTAGGGTTAGCGTCAGGAAAACTAGGGTTAGCTTCAGGACAACTAGGGTTAGCGTCAGGACAACTAGGGTTAGCGTCAGGACAGCTAGGGTTAGCGTCAGGACAACTAGGGTTAGCGTCAGGAAAACTAGGGTTAGCGTCAGGACAACTAGGGTTAGCGTCAGGACAACTAGGGTTAGCGTCAGGACAACTAGGGTTAGCGTCAGGACAACTAGGGTTAGCGTCAGGACAACTAGGGTTAGCGTCAGGACAAGTAGGGTTAGCGTCAGGAACACTAGGGTTAGCGTCAGGACAACTAGGGTTAGCGTCCGGACAACTAGGGTTAGCGTCAGGACAACTAGGGTTAGCGTCAGGACAAGTAGCGTTAGCGTCAGGACAAGTAGGGTTAGCGTCAGGACAACTAGGGTTAGCGTCAGGACAACTAGGGTTAGCGTCAGGACAAGTAGGGTTAGCGTCAGGACAAATAGGGTTAGCGTCAGGACAACTAGGGTTAGCGTCAGGACAAGTAGGGTTAGCGTCAGGACAACTAGGGTTAGCGTCGGGACAACTAGGGTTAGCGTCAGGACAACTAGGGTTAGCGTCAGGACAACTAGGGTTAGCGTCAGGACAACTAGGGTTAGCGTCAGGACAACTAGGGTTAGCGTCAGGACAACTAGGGTTAGCGTCAGGACAAGTAGGGTTAGCGTCAGGACAACTTGGGTTAGCTTCAGGACAAGTAGGGTTAGCGTCAGGAAAAGTAGGGTTAGCGTCAGGACAACTAGGGTTAGCGTCAGGACAACTAGGGTTAGTGTCAGGACAACTAGGGTTAGCGTCAGGACAAGTAGGGTTAGCGTCAGGAACACTAGGGTTAGCGTCAGGACAACTAGGGTTAGCGTCAGGACAACTAGGGTTAGCGTCAGGACAACTAGGGTTAGCGTCAGGACAAGTAGCGTTAGCGTCAGGACAAGTAGGGTTAGCGTCAGGACAACTAGGGTTAGCGTCAGGACAACTAGGGTTAGCGTCAGGACAAGTAGGGTTAGCGTCAGGACAAATAGGGTTAGCGTCAGGACAACTAGGGTTAGCGTCAGGACAACTAGGGTTAGCGTCAGGACAACTAGGGTTAGCGTCAGGACAAGTAGGGTTAGCGTCAGGACAACTAGGGTTAGCGTCGGGACAACTAGGGTTAGCGTCAGGACAACTAGGGTTAGCGTCAGGACAACTAGGGTTAGAGTCAGGACAACTAGGGTTAGCGTCAGGACAACTAGGGTTAGCGTCAGGACAACTAGGGTTAGCGTCAGGACAACTAGGGTTAGCGTCAGGACAACTAGGGTTAGCGTCAGGACAAGTAGGGTTAGCGTCAGGACAAGTAGGGTTAGCATCAGGACAACTAGGGTTAGCGTCAGGACAACTAGGGTTAGCGTCAGGACAACTAGGGTTAGCGTCAGGACAACTAGGGTTAGCGTCAGGACAACTAGGGTTAGCGTCAGGACAACTAGGGTTAGCGTCAGGACAAGTAGGGTTAGCGTCAGGACAAGTAGGGTTAGCGTCAGGACAAGTAGAGTTAGCGTCAGGACAAGTAGGGTTAGCGTCAGGACAACTAGGGTTAGCGTCAGGACAACTAGGGTTAGCGTCAGGACAACTACGGTTAGCGTCAGGACAACTAGGGTTAGCGTCAGGACAACTAGGGTTAGCGTCAGGACAAGTAGGGTTAGCGTCAGGACAACTAGGGTTAGCGTCAGGACAAGTAGGGTTAGCGTCAGGACAAGTAGGGTTAGCGTCAGGACAACTAGGGTTAGCGTCAGGACAACTAGGGTTAGCGTCAGGACAACTAGGGTTAGCGTCAGGACAACTAGGGTTAGCGTCAGGACAACTAGGGTTAGCGTCAGGACAAGTAGGGTTAGCGTCAGGACAAGTAGGGTTAGCGTCAGGACAAGTAGGGTTAGCGTCAGGACAACTAGGGTTAGCGTCAGGACAACTAGGGTTAGCGTCAGGACAACTAGGGTTAGCGTCAGGACTAGTAGGGTTAGCGTCAGGACAAGTAGGGTTAGCGTCAGGACAACTAGGGTTAGCGTCAGGACAACTAGGGTTAGCGTCAGGACAACTAGGGTTAGCGTCAGGACAAGTAGGGTTAGCGTCAGGAAAACTAGGGTTAGCGTCAGGACAACTAGGGTTAGCGTCAGGACAACTAGGGTTAGCGTCAGGACAAGTAGGGTTAGCGTCAGGACAACTAGGGTTAGCGTCAGGACAAGTAGGGTTAGCATCAGGACAACTAGGGTTAGCGTCAAGACAACTAGGGTTAGCGTCAGGACAACTAGGGTTAGCGTCAGGAAAACTAGGGTTAGCTTCAGGACAACTAGGGTTAGCGTCAGGACAACTAGGGTTAGCGTCAGGACAGCTAGGGTTAGCGTCAGGACAACTAGGGTTAGCGTCAGGAAAACTAGGGTTAGCGTCAGGACAACTAGGGTTAGCGTCAGGACAACTAGGGTTAGCGTCAGGACAACTAGGGTTAGCGTCAGGACAACTAGGGTTAGCGTCAGGACAACTAGGGTTAGCGTCAGGACAAGTAGGGTTAGCTTCAGGACAACTAGGGTTAGCGTCCGGACAACTAGGGTTAGCGTCAGGACAACTAGGGTTAGCGTCAGGACAAGTAGCGTTAGCGTCAGGACAAGTAGGGTTAGCGTCAGGACAACTAGGGTTAGCGTCAGGACAACTAGGGTTAGCGTCAGGACAAGTAGGGTTAGCGTCAGGACAAATAGGGTTAGCGTCAGGACAAGTAGGGTTAGCGTCAGGACAAGTAGGGTTAGCGTCAGGACAACTAGGGTTAGCGTCGGGACAACTAGGGTTAGCGTCAGGACAACTAGGGTTAGCGTCAGGACAACTAGGGTTAGCGTCAGGACAACTAGGGTTAGCGTCAGGACAACTAGGGTTAGCGTCAGGACAACTAGGGTTAGCGTCAGGACAAGTAGGGTTAGCGTCAGGACAACTTGGGTTAGCTTCAGGACAAGTAGGGTTAGCGTCAGGACAAGTAGGGTTAGCGTCAGGACAACTAGGGTTAGCGTCAGGACAACTAGGGTTAGTGTCAGGACAACTAGGGTTAGCGTCAGGACAAGTAGGGTTAGCGTCAGGAACACTAGGGTTAGCGTCAGGACAACTAGGGTTAGCGTCAGGACAACTAGGGTTAGCGTCAGGACAACTAGGGTTAGCGTCAGGACAAGTAGCGTTAGCGTCAGGACAAGTAGGGTTAGCGTCAGGACAACTAGGGTTAGCGTCAGGACAACTAGGGTTAGCGTCAGGACAAGTAGGGTTAGCGTCAGGACAAATAGGGTTAGCGTCAGGACAACTAGGGTTAGCGTCAGGACAACTAGGGTTAGCGTCAGGACAACTAGGGTTAGCGTCAGGACAAGTAGGGTTAGCGTCAGGACAACTAGGGTTAGCGTCGGGACAACTAGGGTTAGCGTCAGGACAACTAGGGTTAGCGTCAGGACAACTAGGGTTAGAGTCAGGACAACTAGGGTTAGCGTCAGGACAACTAGGGTTAGCGTCAGGACAACTAGGGTTAGCGTCAGGACAACTAGGGTTAGCGTCAGGACAACTAGGGTTAGCGTCAGGACAACTAGGGTTAGCGTCAGGACAAGTAGGGTTAGCATCAGGACAACTAGGGTTAGCGTCAGGACAACTAGGGTTAGCGTCAGGACAACTAGGGTTAGCGTCAGGACAACTAGGGTTAGCGTCAGGACAACTAGGGTTAGCGTCAGGACAACTAGGGTTAGCGTCAGGACAAGTAGGGTTAGCGTCAGGACAAGTAGGGTTAGCGTCAGGACAAGTAGAGTTAGCGTCAGGACAAGTAGGGTTAGCGTCAGGACAACTAGGGTTAGCGTCAGGACAACTAGGGTTAGCGTCAGGACAACTACGGTTAGCGTCAGGACAACTAGGGTTAGCGTCAGGACAACTAGGGTTAGCGTCAGGACAAGTAGGGTTAGCGTCAGGACAACTAGGGTTAGCGTCAGGACAAGTAGGGTTAGCGTCAGGACAAGTAGGGTTAGCGTCAGGACAACTAGGGTTAGCGTCAGGACAACTAGGGTTAGCGTCAGGACAACTAGGGTTAGCGTCAGGACAACTAGGGTTAGCGTCAGGACAACTAGGGTTAGCGTCAGGACAACTAGGGTTAGCGTCAGGACAAGTAGGGTTAGCGTCAGGACAAGTAGGGTTAGCGTCAGGACAAGTAGGGTTAGCGTCAGGACAACTAGGGTTAGCGTCAGGACAACTAGGGTTAGCGTCAGGACAACTAGGGTTAGCGTCAGGACTAGTAGGGTTAGCGTCAGGACAAGTAGGGTTAGCGTCAGGACAACTAGGGTTAGCGTCAGGACAACTAGGGTTAGCGTCAGGACAACTAGGGTTAGCGTCAGTACAACTAGGGTTAGCGTCATTACAACTAGGGTTAGCGTCAGGACAACTAGGGTTAGCGTCAGGACAACTAGGGTTAGCGTCAGGACAACTACGGTTAGCGTCAGGACAACTAGGGTTAGCATCAGGACAACTAGGGTTAGCGTCAGGACAACTACGGTTAGCGTCAGGACAACTAGGGTTAGCATCAGGACAACTAGGGTTAGTGTCAGGACAAGTAGGGTTAGCGTCAGGACAACTAGGGTTAGCGTCAGGACAACTAGGGTTAGCGTCAGGACAAGTAGGGTTAGCGTCAGGACAAGTAGGGTTAGCGTCAGGACAACTAGGGTTAGCGTCAGGACAACTAGGGTTAGCATCAGGACAAGTAGGGTTAGCGTCAGGACAACTAGGGTTAGCGTCAGGACAACTAGGGTTAGCGTCAAGACAAGTAGGGTTAGCGTCAGGACAAGTAGGGTTAGCGTCAGGACAAGTAGGGTTAGCGTCAGGACAAGTAGGGTTAGCGTCAGGACAACTAGGGTTAGCGTCAGGACAACTAGGGTTAGCGTCAGGACAAGTAAGGTTAGCGTCAGGACAAGTAGGGTTAGCGTCAGGACAAGTAGGGTTAGCGTCAGGACAAGTAGGGTTAGCGTCAGGACAACTAGGGTTAGCATCAGGACAACTAGGGTTAGCGTCAGGACAACTAGGGTTAGCGTCATTACAACTAGGGTTAGCGTCAGGACAACTAGGGTTAGCGTCAGGTCAACTAGGGTTAGCGTCAGGACAACTAGGGTTAGCGTCAGGACAACTAGGGTTAGCGTCAGGACAACTAGGGTTAGCATCAGGACAACTAGGGTTAGCGTCAGGACAACTAGGGTTAGCATCAGGACAAGTAGGGTTAGCGTCAGGACAACTAGGGTTAGCGTCAGGACAAGTAGGGTTAGCGTCAGGACAACTAGGGTTAGCGTCAGGACAGGTAGGGTTAGCGTCAGGACAAGTAGGGTTAGCGTCAGGACAAGTAGGGTTAGCGTCAGGACAAGTAGGGTTAGCGTCAGGACAACTAGGGTTAGCGTCAGGACAACTAGGGTTAGCGTCAGGACAAGTAGGGTTAGCGTCAGGACAAGTAGGGTTAGCGTCAGGACAACTAGGGTTAGCGTCAGGACAACTAGGGTTAGCGTCAGGACAACTAGGGTTAGCGTCATTACAACTAGGGTTAGCGTCAGGACAACTAGGGTTAGCGTCAGGTCAACTAGGGTTAGCGTCAGGACAACTAGGGTTAGCGTCAGGACAACTAGGGTTAGCGTCAGGACAACTAGGGTTAGCGTCAGGACAACTAGGGTTAGCGTCAGGACAAGTAGGGTTAGCGTCAGGACAACTAGGGTTAGCGTCAGGACAAGTAGGGTTAGCGTCAGGACAAGTAGGGTTAGCGTCAGGACAAGTAGGGTTAGCGTCAGGACAACTAGGGTTAGCGTCAGGACAAGTAGGGTTAGCGTCAGGACAAGTAGGGTTAGCGTCAGGACAACTAGGGTTAGCGTCAGGACAAGTAGGGTTAGCGTCAAGACAACTAGGGTTAGCGTCAGGACAACTAGGGTTAGCGTCAGGAAAACTAGGGTTAGCGTCAGGACAACTAGGGTTAGCGTCAGGACAACTAGGGTTAGCGTCAGGACAGCTAGGGTTAGCGTCAGGACAACTAGGGTTAGCGTCAGGAAAACTAGGGTTAGCATCAGGACAACTAGGGTTAGCGTCAGGACAACTAGGGTTAGCGTCAGGACAACTAGGGTTAGCGTCAGGACAAGTAAGGTTAGCGTCAGGACAAGTAGGGTTAGCGTCAGGACAAGTAGGGTTAGCGTCAGGACAAGTAGGGTTAGCGTCAGGACAACTAGGGTTAGCATCAGGACAACTAGGGTTAGCGTCAGGACAACTAGGGTTAGCGTCAGGACAACTAGGGTTAGCGTCAGGTCAACTAGGGTTAGCGTCAGGTCAACTAGGGTTAGCGTCAGGACAACTAGGGTTAGCGTCAGGACAACTAGGGTTAGCGTCAGGACAACTAGGGTTAGCATCAGGACAAGTAGGGTTAGCGTCAGGACAACTAGGGTTAGCGTCAAGACAACTAGGGTTAGCGTCAGGACAACTAGGGTTAGCGTCAGGAAAACTAGGGTTAGCGTCAGGACAACTAGGGTTAGCGTCAGGACAACTAGGGTTAGCGTCAGGACAACTAGGGTTATCATCAGGACAGCTAGGGTTAGCGTCAGGACAACTAGGGTTAGCGTCAGGAAAACTAGGGTTAGCATCAGGACAACTAGGGTTAGCGTCAGGACAACTAGGGTTAGCGTCAGGACAACTAGGGTTAGCGTCAGGACAAGTAAGGTTAGCGTCAGGACAAGTAGGGTTAGCGTCAGGACAAGTAGGGTTAGCGTCAGGACAAGTAGGGTTAGCGTCAGGACAAGCAGGGTTAGCGTCAGGACAACTAGGGTTAGCATCAGGACAACTAGGGTTAGCGTCAGGACAACTAGGGTTAGCGTCATTACAACTAGGGTTAGCGTCAGGACAACTAGGGTTAGCGTCAGGTCAACTAGGGTTAGCGTCAGGACAACTAGGGTTAGCGTCAGGACAACTAGGGTTAGCATCAGGACAACTAGGGTTAGCGTCAGGACAACTAGGGTTAGCGTCAGGACAAGTAGGGTTAGCGTCAGGACAACTAGGGTTAGCGTCAGGACAACTAGGGTTAGCATCAGGACAGGTAGGGTTTGCGTCAGGACAAGTACGGTTAGCGTCAGGACAAGTAGGGTTAGCGTCAGGACAAGTAGGGTTAGCGTCAGGACAAGTAGGGTTAGCGTCAGGACAAGTAGGGTTAGCGTCAGGACAACTAGGGTTAGCGTCAGGACAAGTAGGGTTAGCGTCAGGACAAGTAGGGTTAGCGTCAGGACAAGTAGGGTTAGCGTCAGGACAACTAGGGTTAGCGTCAGGACAACTAGGGTTAGCGTCAGGACAACTAGGGTTAGCGTCATTACAACTAGGGTTAGCGTCAGGACAACTAGGGTTAGCGTCAGGTGAACTAGGGTTAGCGTCAGGACAACTAGGGTTAGCGTCAGGACAAGTAGGGTTAGCGTCAGGACAACTAGGGTTAGCGTCAGGACAACTAGGGTTAGCGTCAGGACAACTAGGGTTAGCGTCAGGACAAGTAGGGTTAGCGTCAGGACAACTAGGGTTAGCGTCAGGACAAGTAGGGTTAGCGTCAGGACAAGTAGGGTTAGCGTCAGGAAAACTAGGGTTAGCGTCAGGACAACTAGGGTTAGCGTCAGGACAAGTAGGGTTAGCGTCAGGACAACTAGGGGTAGCGTCAGGACAAGTAGGGTTAGCATCAGGACAACTAGGGTTAGCGTCAAGACAACTAGGGTTAGCGTCAGGAAAACTAGGGTTAGCGTCAGGACAACTAGGGTTAGCGTCAGGACAACTAGGGTTAGCGTCAGGACAGCTAGGGTTAGCGTCAGGACAACTAGGGTTAGCGTCAGGACAACTAGGGTTAGCGTCAGGAAAACTAGGGTTAGCATCAGGACAACTAGGGTTAGCGTCAGGACAGCTAGGGTTAGCGTCAGGACAACTAGGGTTAGCGTTAGGAAAACTAGGGTTAGCATCAGGACAACTAGGGTTAGCGTCAGGACAACTAGGGTTAGCGTCAGGACAACTAGGGTTAGCGTCAGGACAACTAGGGTTAGCGTCAGGACAACTAGGGTTAGCGTCAGGACAACTAGGGTTAGCGTCAGGACAACTAGGGTTAGCGTCAGGCCAACTAGGGTTAGCGTCAGGACAAGTAGGGTTAGCGTCAGGACAAGTAGGGTTAGCGTCAGGACAAGTAGGGTTAGCGTCAGGACAAGTAGGGTTAGCGTCAGGACAAGTAGGGTTAGCGGCAGGACAACTAGGGTTAGCGGCAGGACAACTAGGGTTAGCGTCAGGACAAGTAGGGTTAGCGTCAGGACAAGTAGGGTTAGCGTCAGGACAAGTAGGGTTAGCGTCAGGACAACTAGGGTTAGCGTCAGGACAACTAGGGTTAGCGTCAGGACAACTAGGGTTAGCGTCAGGACAACTAGGGTTAGCGTCAGGACAACTACGGTTAGCGTCAGGACAACTAGGGTTAGCGTCAGGACAACTAGGGTTAGCGTCAGGACAACTAGGGTTAGAGTCAGGACAACTAGGGTTAGCGTCAGGACAACTAGGGTTAGCGTCAGGACAACTAGGGTTAGCGTCAGGACAAGTAGGGTTAGCGTCAGGACAACTAGGGTTAGCGTCAGGACAACTAGGGTTAGCGTCAGGACAACTAGGGTTAGCGTCAGGACAAGTAGGGTTAGCATCAGGACAACTAGGGTTAGCGTCAGGACAACTAGGGTTAGCATCAGGACAACTAGGGTTAGCGTCAGGACAACTAGGGTTAGCGTCAGGACAACTAGGGTTAGCGTCAGGACAACTAGGGTTAGCGTCAGGACAAGTAGGGTTAGCGTCAGGACAAGTAGGGTTAGCGTCAGGACAAGTAGGGTTAGCGTCAGGACAAGTAGAGTTAGCGTCAGGACAAGTAGGGTTAGCGTCAGGACAACTAGGGTTAGCGTCAGGACAACTAGGGTTAGCGTCAGGACAACTACGGTTAGCGTCAGGACAACTAGGGTTAGCGTCAGGACAACTAGGGTTAGCATCAGGACAACTAGGGTTAGCGTCAGGACAACTACGGTTAGCGTCAGGACAACTAGGGTTAGCGTCAGGACAACTAGGGTTAGCGTCAGGACAACTAGGGTTAGCGTCAGGACTAGTAGGGTTAGCGTCAGGACAAGTAGGGTTAGCGTCAGGACAACTAGGGTTAGCGTCAGGACAACTAGGGTTAGCGTCAGGACAACTAGGGTTAGCGTCAGTACAACTAGGGTTAGCGTCATTACAACTAGGGTTAGCGTCAGGACAACTAGGGTTAGCGTCAGGACAACTAGGGTTAGCGTCAGGACAACTACGGTTAGCGTCAGGACAACTAGGGTTAGCATCAGGACAACTAGGGTTAGCGTCAGGACAACTACGGTTAGCGTCAGGACAACTAGGGTTAGCATCAGGACAACTAGGGTTAGTGTCAGGACAAGTAGGGTTAGCGTCAGGACAACTAGGGTTAGCGTCAGGACAACTAGGGTTAGCGTCAGGACAAGTAGGGTTAGCGTCAGGACAAGTAGGGTTAGCGTCAGGACAACTAGGGTTAGCGTCAGGACAACTAGGGTTAGCATCAGGACAAGTAGGGTTAGCGTCAGGACAACTAGGGTTAGCGTCAGGACAACTAGGGTTAGCGTCAAGACAAGTAGGGTTAGCGTCAGGACAAGTAGGGTTAGCGTCAGGACAAGTAGGGTTAGCGTCAGGACAAGTAGGGTTAGCGTCAGGACAACTAGGGTTAGCGTCAGGACAACTAGGGTTAGCGTCAGGACAAGTAAGGTTAGCGTCAGGACAAGTAGGGTTAGCGTCAGGACAAGTAGGGTTAGCGTCAGGACAAGTAGGGTTAGCGTCAGGACAACTAGGGTTAGCATCAGGACAACTAGGGTTAGCGTCAGGACAACTAGGGTTAGCGTCATTACAACTAGGGTTAGCGTCAGGACAACTAGGGTTAGCGTCAGGTCAACTAGGGTTAGCGTCAGGACAACTAGGGTTAGCGTCAGGACAACTAGGGTTAGCGTCAGGACAACTAGGGTTAGCATCAGGACAACTAGGGTTAGCGTCAGGACAACTAGGGTTAGCATCAGGACAAGTAGGGTTAGCGTCAGGACAACTAGGGTTAGCGTCAGGACAAGTAGGGTTAGCGTCAGGACAACTAGGGTTAGCGTCAGGACAGGTAGGGTTAGCGTCAGGACAAGTAGGGTTAGCGTCAGGACAAGTAGGGTTAGCGTCAGGACAAGTAGGGTTAGCGTCAGGACAACTAGGGTTAGCGTCAGGACAACTAGGGTTAGCGTCAGGACAAGTAGGGTTAGCGTCAGGACAAGTAGGGTTAGCGTCAGGACAACTAGGGTTAGCGTCAGGACAACTAGGGTTAGCGTCAGGACAACTAGGGTTAGCGTCATTACAACTAGGGTTAGCGTCAGGACAACTAGGGTTAGCGTCAGGTCAACTAGGGTTAGCGTCAGGACAACTAGGGTTAGCGTCAGGACAACTAGGGTTAGCGTCAGGACAACTAGGGTTAGCGTCAGGACAACTAGGGTTAGCGTCAGGACAAGTAGGGTTAGCGTCAGGACAACTAGGGTTAGCGTCAGGACAAGTAGGGTTAGCGTCAGGACAAGTAGGGTTAGCGTCAGGACAAGTAGGGTTAGCGTCAGGACAACTAGGGTTAGCGTCAGGACAAGTAGGGTTAGCGTCAGGACAAGTAGGGTTAGCGTCAGGACAACTAGGGTTAGCGTCAGGACAAGTAGGGTTAGCGTCAAGACAACTAGGGTTAGCGTCAGGACAACTAGGGTTAGCGTCAGGAAAACTAGGGTTAGCGTCAGGACAACTAGGGTTAGCGTCAGGACAACTAGGGTTAGCGTCAGGACAGCTAGGGTTAGCGTCAGGACAACTAGGGTTAGCGTCAGGAAAACTAGGGTTAGCATCAGGACAACTAGGGTTAGCGTCAGGACAACTAGGGTTAGCGTCAGGACAACTAGGGTTAGCGTCAGGACAAGTAAGGTTAGCGTCAGGACAAGTAGGGTTAGCGTCAGGACAAGTAGGGTTAGCGTCAGGACAAGTAGGGTTAGCGTCAGGACAACTAGGGTTAGCATCAGGACAACTAGGGTTAGCGTCAGGACAACTAGGGTTAGCGTCAGGACAACTAGGGTTAGCGTCAGGTCAACTAGGGTTAGCGTCAGGTCAACTAGGGTTAGCGTCAGGACAACTAGGGTTAGCGTCAGGACAACTAGGGTTAGCGTCAGGACAACTAGGGTTAGCATCAGGACAAGTAGGGTTAGCGTCAGGACAACTAGGGTTAGCGTCAAGACAACTAGGGTTAGCGTCAGGACAACTAGGGTTAGCGTCAGGAAAACTAGGGTTAGCGTCAGGACAACTAGGGTTAGCGTCAGGACAACTAGGGTTAGCGTCAGGACAACTAGGGTTATCATCAGGACAGCTAGGGTTAGCGTCAGGACAACTAGGGTTAGCGTCAGGAAAACTAGGGTTAGCATCAGGACAACTAGGGTTAGCGTCAGGACAACTAGGGTTAGCGTCAGGACAACTAGGGTTAGCGTCAGGACAAGTAAGGTTAGCGTCAGGACAAGTAGGGTTAGCGTCAGGACAAGTAGGGTTAGCGTCAGGACAAGTAGGGTTAGCGTCAGGACAAGCAGGGTTAGCGTCAGGACAACTAGGGTTAGCATCAGGACAACTAGGGTTAGCGTCAGGACAACTAGGGTTAGCGTCATTACAACTAGGGTTAGCGTCAGGACAACTAGGGTTAGCGTCAGGTCAACTAGGGTTAGCGTCAGGACAACTAGGGTTAGCGTCAGGACAACTAGGGTTAGCATCAGGACAACTAGGGTTAGCGTCAGGACAACTAGGGTTAGCGTCAGGACAAGTAGGGTTAGCGTCAGGACAACTAGGGTTAGCGTCAGGACAACTAGGGTTAGCATCAGGACAGGTAGGGTTTGCGTCAGGACAAGTACGGTTAGCGTCAGGACAAGTAGGGTTAGCGTCAGGACAAGTAGGGTTAGCGTCAGGACAAGTAGGGTTAGCGTCAGGACAAGTAGGGTTAGCGTCAGGACAACTAGGGTTAGCGTCAGGACAAGTAGGGTTAGCGTCAGGACAAGTAGGGTTAGCGTCAGGACAAGTAGGGTTAGCGTCAGGACAACTAGGGTTAGCGTCAGGACAACTAGGGTTAGCGTCAGGACAACTAGGGTTAGCGTCATTACAACTAGGGTTAGCGTCAGGACAACTAGGGTTAGCGTCAGGTGAACTAGGGTTAGCGTCAGGACAACTAGGGTTAGCGTCAGGACAAGTAGGGTTAGCGTCAGGACAACTAGGGTTAGCGTCAGGACAACTAGGGTTAGCGTCAGGACAACTAGGGTTAGCGTCAGGACAAGTAGGGTTAGCGTCAGGACAACTAGGGTTAGCGTCAGGACAAGTAGGGTTAGCGTCAGGACAAGTAGGGTTAGCGTCAGGAAAACTAGGGTTAGCGTCAGGACAACTAGGGTTAGCGTCAGGACAAGTAGGGTTAGCGTCAGGACAACTAGGGGTAGCGTCAGGACAAGTAGGGTTAGCATCAGGACAACTAGGGTTAGCGTCAAGACAACTAGGGTTAGCGTCAGGAAAACTAGGGTTAGCGTCAGGACAACTAGGGTTAGCGTCAGGACAACTAGGGTTAGCGTCAGGACAGCTAGGGTTAGCGTCAGGACAACTAGGGTTAGCGTCAGGACAACTAGGGTTAGCGTCAGGAAAACTAGGGTTAGCATCAGGACAACTAGGGTTAGCGTCAGGACAGCTAGGGTTAGCGTCAGGACAACTAGGGTTAGCGTTAGGAAAACTAGGGTTAGCATCAGGACAACTAGGGTTAGCGTCAGGACAACTAGGGTTAGCGTCAGGACAACTAGGGTTAGCGTCAGGACAACTAGGGTTAGCGTCAGGACAACTAGGGTTAGCGTCAGGACAACTAGGGTTAGCGTCAGGACAACTAGGGTTAGCGTCAGGCCAACTAGGGTTAGCGTCAGGACAAGTAGGGTTAGCGTCAGGACAAGTAGGGTTAGCGTCAGGACAAGTAGGGTTAGCGTCAGGACAAGTAGGGTTAGCGTCAGGACAAGTAGGGTTAGCGGCAGGACAACTAGGGTTAGCGGCAGGACAACTAGGGTTAGCGTCAGGACAAGTAGGGTTAGCGTCAGGACAAGTAGGGTTAGCGTCAGGACAAGTAGGGTTAGCGTCAGGACAACTAGGGTTAGCGTCAGGACAACTAGGGTTAGCGTCAGGACAACTAGGGTTAGCGTCAGGACAACTAGGGTTAGCGTCAGGACAACTACGGTTAGCGTCAGGACAACTAGGGTTAGCGTCAGGACAACTAGGGTTAGCGTCAGGACAACTAGGGTTAGAGTCAGGACAACTAGGGTTAGCGTCAGGACAACTAGGGTTAGCGTCAGGACAACTAGGGTTAGCGTCAGGACAAGTAGGGTTAGCGTCAGGACAACTAGGGTTAGCGTCAGGACAACTAGGGTTAGCGTCAGGACAACTAGGGTTAGCGTCAGGACAAGTAGGGTTAGCATCAGGACAACTAGGGTTAGCGTCAGGACAACTAGGGTTAGCATCAGGACAACTAGGGTTAGCGTCAGGACAACTAGGGTTAGCGTCAGGACAACTAGGGTTAGCGTCAGGACAACTAGGGTTAGCGTCAGGACAAGTAGGGTTAGCGTCAGGACAAGTAGGGTTAGCGTCAGGACAAGTAGGGTTAGCGTCAGGACAAGTAGAGTTAGCGTCAGGACAAGTAGGGTTAGCGTCAGGACAACTAGGGTTAGCGTCAGGACAACTAGGGTTAGCGTCAGGACAACTACGGTTAGCGTCAGGACAACTAGGGTTAGCGTCAGGACAACTAGGGTTAGCGTCAGGACAAGTAGGGTTAGCGTCAGGACAACTAGGGTTAGCGTCAGGACAACTAGGGTTAGCGTCAGGACAAGTAGGGTTAGCGTCAGGACAAGTAGGGTTAGCGTCAGGACAACTAGGGTTAGCGTCAGGACAACTAGGGTTAGCATCAGGACAAGTAGGGTTAGCGTCAGGACAACTAGGGTTAGCGTCAGGACAACTAGGGTTAGCGTCAGGACAAGTAGGGTTAGCGTCAGGACAAGTAGGGTTAGCGTCAGGACAAGTAGGGTTAGCGTCAGGACAAGTAGGGTTAGCGTCAGGACAACTAGTGTTAGCGTCAGGACAACTAGGGTTAGCGTCAGGACAACTAGGGTTAGCGTCAGGACAAGTAGGGTTAGCGTCAGGACAACTAGGGTTAGCGTCAGGACAACTAGGGTTAGCGTCAGGACAACTAGGGTTAGCGTCAGTACAACTAGGGTTAGCGTCATTAAAACTAGGGTTAGCGTCAGGACAAGTAGGGTTAGCGTCAGGACAACTAGGGTTAGCGTCAGGACAACTAGGGTTAGTGTCAGGACAACTAGGGTTAGCATCAGGACAAGTAGGGTTAGCGTCAGGACAAGTAGGGTTAGCGTCAGGACAACTAGGGTTAGCGTCAGGACAAGTAGGGTTAGCGTCAGGACAACTAGGGTTAGCGTCAGGACAACTAGGGTTAGCGTCAGGACAACTAGGGTTAGCGTCTGGACAAGTAGGGTTAGCGTCAGGACAACTAGGGTTAGCGTCAGGACAAGTAGGGTTAGCGTCAGGACAACTAGGGTTAGCGTCAGGACAAGTAGGGTTAGCGTCAGGACAAGTAGGGCTAGCGTCAGGACAACTAGGGTTAGCGTCAGGACAAGTAGGGTTAGCGTCAGGACAACTAGGGTTAGCGTCAGGACAACTAGGGTTAGCGTCAGGACAAGTAGGGTTAGCGTCAGGACAACTAGGGTTAGCGTCAGGACAGCTAGGGTTAGCGTCAGGACAACTAGGGTTAGCGTCAGGACAACTAGGGTTAGAGTCAGGACTACTAGGGTTAGCGTCAGGACAACTAGAGTTAGCGTCAGGACAACTAGGGTTAGCGTCAGGACAACTAGGGTTAGCGTCAGGACAACTAGGGTTAGCGTCAGGAAAACTAGGGTTAGCGTCAGGACAACTAGGGTTAGCGTCAGGACAACTAGGGTTAGCGTCAGGACAACTAGGGTTAGCGTCAGGACAACTCGGGTTAGCGTCAGGACAACTAGGGTTAGCGTCAGGACAACTCGGGTTAGCGTCAGGACAACTCGGGTTAGCGTCAGGACAACTCGGGTTAGCGTCAGGACAACTAGGGTTAGCGTCAGGACAAGTAGGGTTAGCGTCAGTACATCTAGGGTTAGCGTCAGGACAACTAGGGTTAGCGTCAGGACAACTACTGTTAGCGTCAGGACAACTAGGGTTAGCGTCAGGACAAGTAGGGTTAGCATCAGGACAACTAGGGTTAGCGTCAGGACAACTAGGGTTAGCGTCAGGACAAGTAGGGTTAGCGTCAGGACAAGTAGGGTTAGCGTCAGGACAACTAGGGTTAGCGTCAGGACAACTAGGGATAGCGTCAGGACAACTAGGGTTAGCGTCAGGACAAGTAGGGTTAGCGTCAGGACAAGTAGGGTTAGCATCAGGACAACTAGGGTTAGCGTCAGGACAACTAGGGTTAGCGTCAGGACAACTAGGGTTAGCGTCAGGACAAGTAGGGTTAGCGTCAGGACAAGTAGGGTTAGCGTCAGGACAACTAGGGTTAGCGTCAGGAAAACTAGGGTTAGCGTCAGGACAAGTAGGGTTAGCGTCAGGACAAGTAGGGTTAGCGTCAGGACAAGTAGGGTTAGCGTCAGGACAACTAGGGTTAGCGTCAGGACAACTAGGGTTAGCGTCAGGACAACTAGGGTTAGCGTCAGGACAAGTAGGGTTAGCGTCAGGACAAGTAGGGTTAGCGTCAGGACAACTAGGGTTAGCGTCAGGACAACTAGGGTTAGCGTCAGGACAACTAGGGTTAGCGTCAGGACAAGTAGGGTTAGCGTCAGAACAAGTAAGGTTAGCGTCAGGACAAGTAGGGTTAGCGTCAGGACAACTAGGGTTAGCGTCAGGACAACTAGGGTTAGCATCAGGACAAGTAGGGTTAGCGTCAGGACAACTAGGGTTAGCGTCAGGACAACTAGGGTTAGCGTCAGGACAACTAGGGTTAGCGTCAGGACAAGTAGGGTTAGCGTCAGGGCAACTAGGGTTAGCGTCAGGACAAGTAGGGTTAGCGTCAGGACAACTAGGGTTAGCGTCAGGACAACTAGGGTTAGCGTCAGGACAACTAGGGTTAGCGTCAGGACAAGAAGGGTTACCGTCAGGACAACTAGGGTTAGCGTCAGGACAACTAGGGTTAGCGTCAGGACAAGTAGGGTTAGCGTCAGGACAACTAGGGTTAGCGTCAG